>NC_059347.1:55672500-55972500 GCF_019703515.2 Myxocyprinus asiaticus
GAGAAAACATATAAAAAGCAACAATAAAGAAATATAAAAATATGCTTATTACACAGCTCGCTGGGGTACTTGATTCTGAGTGGTCAGTCACGATATTGTGTTGTCAAATATTTTTTTATAGTGACTGCTAAACAGTATAATTGTCTGTTGTCCAAGGTAACTGATTTCCTACATAGCTGTTCTAGTTTCATGTGTCTCATATCACTATTTCTTCTCACAAAATAAAATACTTTCAACTCAAATCAATATTTCATGTCCATATATTTATTAATTAGTAAGTAGCTGTGTAATAAGCAGTATAATGTGCGAATTCGCATTGAGGTTCTGATCACTCTGTTTGAGTTTGCATAGACACTGAAATGTACAGTATTAACTTATTGACAGCATCTAAAGAGTAAGTATAATTTTACGTATTAGAGACATACAAATGTTTACAAATACTTATTTTGAATTAATGGAATTAATTGGATGATTTGATTGTATATATAATCAATTAGATTAATTAAATGTTCAATGCCATTACATTTATTTAATAAAAATGATGCATTGATGGGACACAAAAGGAGTTTTCTTAATATGCTGCGGCTCAAAGAGCACTTCGAATGAAGCATGTCGTTGTTGTACAGTGTTTTGCTATTTTTTTCCCCCAATAAATAATTGTGATTACATTTATCTGCCTGGTGCATTATTTATATAATAAAGTAATGGTTAGGGTTAGGTTCAGGGGTAGTGGTGGGATCAGCAGCTCATAAATATCTAAATAGTAGCATTTTGTAACTAAAATAATTGTCACTGTACATTTATCTGCCTATTACATTTTTTATATTGTTGAGTTTACAGTACGTACAGTATATGTATATGTAAAAACATGCAAGCTTTAGATATTGTCATTGTCAATATACTTTAAATCCAGATTTTATGTTTCAGCGTCTATCCAAATGTACAAACATGTACATGTAAATGCTACGTATGAATTACAAACAATAATGAGATCAGGAAATATAGAAATAGAAGTTTTTCTAACACCTCCAGGAGTCCCCTAAAAAAAGGCATTTAAAAATAAATGCAGATGAACTAAAGTGGTTTATAATGAACCTCAACATCTCCAGCAGCCTGGAAAAGCATCTTGCTTTGGCATAGACTTCTCTTAAACCACATATGTCACTAAATCTAAGTTTTTTCTGCTCTGTGAACACCTGTGGCAATTCCATAATCAGATCTGTTCCTGGCAAGATATGTAAAAAAATGTTAATTTGTTGAGCCAAGCTCAACTTGAACTCCATTATTTTTACAAAACTATGAAAAATGTATAAGAATGAAATAAAAAAGTTGTCTACAGAAAACCTCTTCCATGTCATTTAAAAGACAAAAGAAAGTATAATTTGTATTTTTATGAACATTTCATGAGCAGTGGGCTGAAAGTTATAAATATGTAAATTATACAGCAGGTGTAGTTCAAGGCAGGTTGGTTCTTGGTTGATTTGAACAAAATGGTAAATAAAATATCAGCTGCTTAGAATTACCTTGTTGGCAGAGCTGAATGATGAATATTTTGAAATCTAGTCATTTGAAAACAGAATCACTTGTGAAATACATACAGATATTCTGAAAAGCAGTATTTTGGAAGCCACACTTCTGTAAATGTATTCTAAAGTGGATCATTTTATATTAATGCATGATAGCAGCTGGTACTTTTGACTTCCAAAAATATAATTATTTTTTACAGAAAGTGGTACTTTTAGGAACAGGTACAACTCTTTGATATACTGTGGAAACCAAGCGCTTTCATGAAGGAAGGTCCATACAATAGTAGGTCGAAAGAGTTGTGCAGTTGCCTAGCAACAAGCAGAGGTGGGTTTCCCAAAAGCTATGTTGCACAATGAACATTGAGTCCACTGTTTAGAGCCCTGCTAGTTTACTCAAGTTTAGAGTGTTTCACAATTTCCCCCAGCTTTCATGTTCTTTAGATGCAATTTTCTTATAAATTTTCAACTGAGCTGAGAAGTGTTTCTATGTTTATCGTCAAAAAAAACTAGCTCAAACTTGACAGAAATGCCCTAAAATTACTCATGCAGAGTGCATTATTATTTTTTCCAAACAAGAACTGTATTGTGTATTCATTACATAATAACATTATGGTATTTCCTGCATTATGCCACTAGCATCACCAAATGGAATTGCAAAAATAATTATTGTTTTTAAACAGCTTTCCCAAGCTTTCCCCCATTTGTAGTGTATTATAATAACACTACAAAGTGGAATCTTCAAACAAACAGAACAGTGTTCTAATATCACCACAAACCCAGCATTTGCATATTAAGCTGAGATAGGAGAAAATATTTTAACATTGAAAAAAATTACACAGCTTTAAATCTCAGTCTTCAAAATTTACTCAATACTAATTTTGTTATTTAAACACTATGCAAGGGTTTGGTAGGCTACATATTTGCAAACACATGTTGGTAAGCAATAAACCTTCCATTTATATGTGGGTTTAGTCTCTGTATGATGGGCGTGCATTAACAGACTTAAATTACCACCTTTGCTTACTAACTACGTCACTGTCAATCAAAGCAGGATATATTTGGACAGGAGACCTGATGCCTATTTCTGTAGTCCAGTGGTAACCAGACATTGTTATTAGTCATATTTCTGGCTATTTGTTAGATTGAAGCCTTCAAGCTTAATTTTCTATGTTTTTAATTTTATTGTATCAAGTTTGTATTTTCTGATAGTTATACAATATATTCATCCATGTAAAAGGTGATATGTGTAATATTTTGAGGTTTAAATACTTTCTCCCATCCTAATGTAATATGCAGAGACAACTACAAGTAAGCCATTATTAAGCTGATTCCACTAAAATGTGTAAACACTGAATAAACACTTTTTATTGTTCTGTTTGAACATCTCAATCAGCAACATGGTAACACTTTACAATAAGTTTCCATTTGTTAACGTTAGTTTACAACATTAGTTAACATGAACTTACGATGAACAAGACTTTTACAGCATTTAATAATCTTTGTTCATGTTAATTTCAACAACTACTAATATGTTTTTCAAATCAAAAGTTGTATTAATGCACATGAAGCAACATGAACTAACAATGAGCAATTGTATTTTTATTAACTAACATTAACAAAGATGAATAAATGCTGGGAAAAGTATATTGGTAATTGTTTGTTCATGATACCTAATGCATTAACTATTGTTAATGAATGGAACCTTACTGTAAAGTTTACCAGCAGCATTCACTTAACCAGTGATGTGAGTTTGGAATGCACTCAAAAAAATATTTTGCTCCATTTTTAAGATTTACACATTTCAATTTCATAACAGAATTACATTACAAATTTAATTGAGTTATCTTTAACAAAATGTAATTAATAAAACTACATTTAGTTTTGTTAAAGATTACTCAATTCAATTGTTAGAAATTATTAGAAATATGAAATTGAAATGTGTAAATTCTAAATAGGCTAAATTTGTTTTTAATAACTGTCTGTTTGTCAACCAATGGTAGACCGGGAGTGTTCAGGAAACCAGTTAGGAAACAGACAGTATGTTTGCAATTCCATTTGATGACATTAGTGGCACAGACATGACATACTTAGACACTTTTAACTGTAAGTTACAAGATGTTTTAGCTTCTGTCACCTTAGAAGTTCATTTTCCTGCTTCCTTTGTTATTCCCATTTTAATTAGCACTTAGGCTGTCTACAGAAACAAATAAATAATTGTTTAAACAATTTTTTTCAAAGTGATGAAAATTGCCCCCAAATAAGACTATAAATATTTTCCTTTCAAAATGTGAAGCAATTTGTTGTAATACATTCAGTTCTTTAGAGAGAAAACAAAATACTAAGTAACGAAGATGTTCTCTGGTCTTCTTTTTGCTTGTAAGTTATTGAGCTTCAATAGCTGTGTTTCCATCCACATGTCTTTACACACATTTCCTTAGAATTTAACTAAATTAGACCCCACACCATATTATTAAGAAAATAAAGTTGATTTCTCAATCTGTTGCGGTAGTCTTATTTGGACAGCAGTAATGTCATTTGTTGTATTTTGCTCATATTTCCTGTATAATTTCCTTTACTCAGAGGAGCAATAGATTTAATGTGCTGTTTTTGTTTGGACTCTGTGTCTAAATAACCATTTATCAAACCAACAGCGAAGTTAGCGAGGCACAGTAGCGAATACTCGTATTCACACTCCGTATTGAATACATTATTCGGATTCGTAGTAATATCTAGCTGACAGAGTGGCTCATATTTCATAATTAGGAATAAGACATTATAGCATGACAAGTGGAAAATTTCAAATGACTTAATGATGATGTATAGTGCATATATGGCGAAACGATATGGCTCAACCAACCATATGCATTGCAGCATTCTACAGATGCAAAAGGGGCTGCGCTCTGCTGAGAGTATTTAAGGAGCAGAACGTGAATTATTGTTGGGAAAACCAATAATCATCTCTTTTCTTTCATAGTCACTTAGGTGTGATGATTTTAATATCTGTCTCTTTTAACAATGTTGATGAGTAATTATTTCTTACTCTGTTTCAATATTGGGAGCATAAAACTTTCTGACCTGTCTTACGGATTTATGACTAGAGTGTGTGGTTGATGCTATGTGTGATTCTATTCCTCAGAAATCCGGGAGGCTTTCAAGGTGTTTGATCGAGATGGGAATGGATTCATCTCAAAGCAGGAACTTGGCATGGCCATGCGCTCTTTAGGGTATATGCCCAATGAGGTCGAGCTAGAGGTCATCATTCAAAGACTCGACATGGATGGTGAGGAGAGGAACATACTTGACTTGAATTTGGCTAAGAGCCTGTTCTGTTCCAAATGCTTTCTTGTCTCCGCCTACCCTGTTTTTAAATATTTTTTCTATGCAAACATACACTAAACGTACGTCTTTGCGCCTCACTGTTTTTTTAGCACCTCGCGCATTTTAAGATGCCGTGTCAGTTAAAGAACTTTAACTTTTAAAAATGTTCCAATCACTGAGCTGCATCTAGCTTTTTTTAAAAAATGCAAGATCACGTTCGCTCTAAATGGCACATGAATTCATCTGATTAGTCTAGACATGCATGGAGACTTGTTTTATATTCCAGAGCAAATTACAACAATTGGATCTTCATATTGTGCTAGAGTGCATCTAATACTTCAAGGACTCTTGTTGCAGGAGATGGCCAGGTGGATTTCGAGGAATTCGTTACCCTTCTGGGGCCCAAACTCACAGCTGCCGGAATGCCTGACAAGTTCAACGGAACCGATTTTGACTCTGTGTTCTGGAAGGTGATTATTAGCTACTTCTCTGATATTTCAAGTGACAAGAGGCACACATTCTGCTGATTCTGTCTGTGCAAAACAGAGATTAAATCTGGTATATATTCTTTTATATATTTCATATTAAATGTGTTATAAGTGACCCATTTTGATTGCTGTTTTAGCCAATTAAAAACCTTTCAATCCATAAGAAACCACAACGATAAACAAAGGCACTTTATTTAAACATATAAAAAAATATAAAATTAATTGCTCTCTTTCTGTACTTTTTGCACCTCTACTTCACTACTCTAGCTTACTCCTAAAATTTGGTGTTGTGATACTGCAAATCAGGGCGATGCTAGGATTTCAATCTAAGGGGGGCTCATCCCCCAATGACACTATTAGATGTGCACATCTAATATTTTTCCCTCTTTATCAATAGATAGATTTATCATTCAAGATAGCCAGCTAATATTCTTTCAGAATATTGTCATTTTCTATTATATACACACTAAATTATAAAAAAAAAACATACTGAAACCATTTAAAAAAAAAACTTTAAAGAATATACTGTATATATATATATATATACATATATATATATATATATATATATATATATATATATATATATATATATATATATATATATGTATATATAACGTTTTTTTTCCTTTAATAAAAAATGCATTCATTCTACAGATTAAAGTTATATCAAACACCACAAAAACTCATTATTACAGTAAATGTCACGTTTAGCCTGGTCGTTATTTAGTGGAGTGAATTACTTCCGGATGATGTTTCTCTGTATGTCATTAACTTGTCACTCGAATCTTTTGAATTAGTTCAAGAGAAAATCACTTTGAAAAGAGATTTTCATTTCAATATATATATACATATATAAATAAAAGATTAGTTCAGATTTGTTCACTTATTTGTTCAGTAACCATTTTTTGTAAATCATACTTTTACACCAGTTCATTCAACAAATGAACGTCTTTTTTGTTATTTGAGTGAGTCATTAAACCATTGATAAAGCACCTTGTTCACCACCAGAACAAGTCTAATTATACTTTATTAAAATCAGCATGTCTACTGAGAGACTTTGTCGTGGCAGATTCCCCAAAACAGCCATCGAAGCACAGTTGAGTCAAAGATTTCTCGGAGGCGCAAAGTTCTGATTCCAAAAATAGACTTTTATTACAGAGTAACAAAGCCGAGGTGTTCCATGGAGCATCTAAAATTACACTTCAGAATCATGCATTTTTTGCCTCCCTAGTTTCATCTTCGCCGTCTCCCTTCTAGCTGGTCACCCTTGAACCCAACTTGCTTCAGTGATGGCAAAAGCATGACTATTTCATTTTATATGTATAAAACACACTGTAATCACTTCATATGGTTACATATTTTATATTGACTAACTATCATTACTTTCTGCATTAATTTGATTAGTATATTAAATGATTTCCCTTGTTACAGTTGTTGGTTACACACATTCTTATAAAATGGAGAGTTGTATGTCCACCCACATACATGTTTCATCTCATTTCTAGCACTAATTAACGCACATATATCATCTGCCTTTTTTAGACACCAGGCAGTTCCTGTCTCAGACATTAAATCATCCTTTTAGTATCCACACACACATCTCATTTAGAGTCATACAGAGTTTAACAGAAAGAGGCTGTAATTCTCCTTAGAGAAGCCAAGCTACATTTTTCCATTGATTTGCACTTTGATTATTAAACTGAGTTAATTGATAATTAAATCAATAAATTAATGATTAAATATCTGAATCATACTGAATCATACTGAATAACATTCATAATGCAGTTATTCATAGTACATTGATTATACATTGTCATTTTTAGATCATTGCATATTGCATACACATTAATTCAATTATCAAAAATGGATTAACCAAATGATTAAATATCATATATTTAAATATCATAAGCGTTTTCCCACATATGACAACAAAGCATATCATTTTGTGAACTGATGTGCATGACCTTCTAAGTGTACAAAAAAAAAAAAAATGTTTAGCCTAAAAGTAATTACAAGTTCCCTATCTGTCACTCACTTGACGTTGTGTCGATGTAGTGACACTAGGGGTCACTCTTGGGAGCCCCAAACACCTCTGCTTTTTGGAAAAAAGGCCAATGGGAATTGGTGAGTGGAATTTGCATGCCACTCCCCTGGACATACGGGTATAAAAGGAGCTGGTATGCAACCACTCATTCAGATTTTCTCTTTGGATCCGAGCGGTTGTATTCAGTGCACTGAATTCAATTTCCCTCCAAAGACACACCTCAAAACTGCTGGATTTACGGCGCATTTCAGTGGCTTCTCCCCCTCTGCACCCGTGGAGTGCAGAGAATGCCCCTAGGCGCTTCGGCAGAGCGAAAAAGTGAGTATATTCTAAAAGAGTATATGTTCATTCACAAAAAGAGTGGCACACACGGAATGTCTTTTTAAAGATGCCTTTCCGTTTGTGTGTTATTCCTGGTTGTGGTCATTATCTCTCCGCTTCTGACGGCCACGATCGCTGTCTTACGTGTCAGGGCGCTGCCCACGCGGAGACATCCTTCGTGGATGGATCATGTCCTCATTGCGAGAACATGACCATGGCAACGTTGCGGTCGCGGCTTGCTTTCGTAAGAAAGCAAGCCACTCCAGCGGCTCCTTCTACCTACGGGTTTTGGGGCTGCATCGGTTAGCACTGGGGGCAATTTGGGGACATCAATGGGACCACCTCCGCCGGGTATCCCCCCACGGACCTCCCGTTCTCCGGCACGCTCGCTTGCCCTGGTCGGGCGCTCGGACGAGACCGCCGGTTCGTCTCAGTTCGAGTTCGACCTCTTGTTCGGAGCCCGGGAAGACGATGAGTTATCGAGCGCAGCATCAGAGAGAGGGCTCGTCCAGTCGGACGCAGAAGCTTCGACTGGGTTTCCTCTTTCGGGAATGGTCGCCCAGTCTCAGGCCGATGCGGAAATGACGGACATGCTTTCCCGGGCGGCCGCGAGCATCGGGCTAGAGTGGAACCCTCCACTCTCCCCTGAACCCTCGTGGCTCGACGATTGGTTCCTGGGCTCGGTGCGCTGGCCACGGCCACGCCCCTCCCCCGTTCCTTTCTTTCCGGAAGTGCATGAGGAGCTGACAAGGTCGTGGGAGGCACCTTTTACTGCCCGGTCCCGGACTTTCAGCATCCCCGCTCTCAATACCCTCGATGGTGGAGCGGCCAGGGGGTATTCGGTGATCCCCCAGGTGGATAGGGTGCCCGAAGCTCCCGTCCAGGGCCTGTAGGTTTACATCGTCCCTGACGACCAGGGCCTACAGTGCTGCTGCACAAGCCGCCTCTGCCCTGCACGCCATGGCTCTCCTGCAAGTACACCAAGCCAAGGCGCTAAAAGAGTTGCACGAGGGTAGTTTTGACCTGGGATTGATGCAGGAACTGCGCTCGGCGACCGACCTCGCTCTCCGGGTGACGAAGGTCATGGCGCGGTCTCTCGGGCATGTGATGTCCACCCTGGTGGTCCAGGAGTGCCACTTTTGGCTCAACTTGGTTGAGATCTGAGAGGCTGACAAGGCACGGTACCTTGATGCCCCCATCTCCCAGATTGGCCTGTTCGGCGACACCGTCGAGGACTTTGCCCAGCAGTTCTCGGTGGTGAAGAAGCAGATGGAGGCCATACAACACATCCAAGATCCCACACCACGTCTGCTCATCGCCAAGGGCGTCCTCCTGCAGCAACAACACCGGCTCCGCCGCAGCCCTTCCCGTGGTCCGGCCCTGGCGTGGAGCCCAACGCAGGAAGCAGACGCCACACGTCTCACGGCTGGCCGCTAAGGACCCGAGGAAGGCTTCGAAGTGCCCCTGAGACGGGCGACCCAGGGGCGAGGAGACCTGCTTCTCTGGAGCTGGTGATCAGACCACTCCATCCCCCGGTTCAGAGCGTCTCTTTTCTAGGTTTGGAGTTGGACTCAGTCTCAATGACGGCGTGCCTCATGAACGAGCATGCACAGTCGGTGCTGAACTGCCTGAAGGTGTTCATACAGAGGACAGCGGTTCCACTGAAAATTTTTCAGAGGCTCCTAGGGCATATGGCATCCTCAGCGGCGGCCACACCGCTCGGGTTGATGCATATGAGACCGCTTCAGCACTGGTTTCAGACTCGAGTCCCGAGATGGGCATCGCACCACAGGACACATCGCGTGGCCATCACGCCGATCTGTCGCCGCCTCTTCAGACCTTGCATTTCTACGGGCAGGGGTCCCCCCAGAGCAGGTCTCCAGGCACGTCATGGTTACAACAGACGCCTCCAAGATGGGCTGGGGCGCTGTATGCAATGGGCACACTGGACTGGCCCGCGGCTGCGTTGGCACATCAACTGCCTCGAGTCGTTGGCAGTACTGCTCGCCCTGCGTAGGTTACGAACCTCCATCAGGGAACTGAGGTTACGAAAGTAACCATGACGTTTTTATTACGTCCTGATGTCATTGTAATGTCATTAGTCACTTGTTTTACTCTTAATTTATCCAGCTCATTTCACTCCTTGTTAAAAGAGCTAACCGAACTAAACGAACAACATCCCTCCTCTCCTTCAAATCGATTAAAATATTCATGAATCAAATGAGGCAATGTGGTTTATTCATTCAGTGGGTCAAACCAATGATATCCTCCTTCACAGCCGGCACTCTAATGCTATTGGTGCGCACTTTAGTCAGTCCTTACAGGTGGGAAAAGCAGCCTCGTGCTTCAAACAAGTGCAGCATTGTGGCTGCTGCTGTTTAAAACACTTGCATGTTGATTGCAAAGTCACAAATTTTTAAGGGGGGCTGAGATAGGGTGACCAGACTCCTGCTTGTGGAAAACGGGACAGCCCCCTCCCAGCAAAAATTTAATTGACATATCCTTACCTAGGCACAGATCAATGTGAAGTAGAGGGTGCATCTGCATCTGTAACTGTTGTCACCTTGTACTTTTCGCTGGCAGCAATTTTTCTCAGTGTGCACTTGTCTTTCAAGAGTTTATTGTAAAATGCAGAGCAGTCCAGTCCAAAATTAAGATGTACGAAAAGCATTGCCTTCATGACTGTTACACTGAGTTGAGATTTATCCGGTGTCCATGCTGCATTGAGAATGAGAACACAAGCTCCACAGATGCACATGTACCAGGCAGGCATAAAACAAAAAAGCGTGGTTTCGTCAATCAAACTGAGAGCGGGGATTCTGGAGTAGAAGTGTTCGAGGCTGCTCTGAATGTCTTTCCACTCTGGGATGTCTCTCAGTAGGGCCCTCTCAAGTTTTTCTGTTTTCTCCAATGAGCGACTCCAATTTTGGAGGTAATCCACCGATGCTGAATAAAACTTTCTCACTGCACAAAAGAAATCATCCGCTCGCATGTAACCAGCTTCAACCAGGGCATCCAACTGCTTTTTAATGTCAGAGGGTATTAATGATTCCTCCAGCCTGGCCTGCAAGACTTTTCTCAGGTCATAAATGTGCAAAGCCACTTCTGTGCCTGATATGTGGTCTTGCTCCACTATCTCCAGTGCACGGTTAAAAGTGGCTGTTTGCTTGAGTGCGAAGCCAATCCAAAGTTTAGTGGAAGGATCCCTGAAAATGTCTCTTAGAAACTTTGGGCATTTTTCTTGAGAAAGCAAGTATGCATGCAGACCATTGAAAATGTGTAGTATTCTTTCAAGAGCTGGACCAAGAGAGAGAAAATGTGTGTTGCCATGCTGCAGTAATTTCTGAAAGTCCAGCTGCACAAAAGCGAGTACGTTGCATATGACAGCTTCAGATTTGGTGCGGGCAGAAGAAAATTTCAGATCATACAGTTTCTTGATCAATTTCGCAGTGCAGTCAGCCGACCGAAAACTATGGCCGTGCACAATAGAATGATAAGCAAAAAGTCCTTCACTTCCGTGCACCTCGTCAGATTCCGAACTTTGCTTCACAAAAAAATCACTAATACTTGGTGTGGCACACCTACTTTTAGCAGCATCCACATGCTTTTTTGTATGAACATTCTGCACGATGTCAGTGTGGCCTCCATGGGTGATGGAAAAGCGAGCTCCACAGATCTCACACCTCACTTTACTAGGTTCTGCCTGTGACTCCTTTTTTAGAAATGTAAACTCTTTTTGAAGATCCTCACTAAATGTACATGCATGCTTCCTTGACATTTTTCCATCCACAATTTCATCTGTGTGCTCTTTCAAACTATCTCTTCAATCAGTTCACTAACTGGGCATCTATTGATAGGGGATTGTGATTGGATAGTTTAATCCAATCATGTACTTCAAATAACACAGTGCGATTTTATTAGTTTTACAAGCTGTATTCTTGGCTACCTTTGATTAGAATACTCACCTGACTGAGAAAGCCACACAGGCGATGGGAGAGGGGAAATATGGGACAAAACACGATTTTTTCAGAATAAGCACTAGAAAAAGTGCTTAAATACGGGACTGTCCCGGGAAAAATGGGACGTCTGGCCATTCTAGGCTGAGATGAATTTTAGGGGGGCTGAAGCCCTCCTAAATTGGAAAATATTGTTGGCTCTTGAATGATAAATTGCTTGTGATGTTCCTTATTTGTAAGTCACTTTGGATTAAAGCATCTGCTAAATGATGTAATGTAAATGTAATCAGAAATGCTCTGTATACATCATTTTGTGCCAAGGAGTCAAGGTGTAACTGGTTAGCATGGTCCAGTTAAACCCTGCTGGTACTGTAGATGCCATAACTATACCATTCTTCTGCCAAAAAGCATCTTTATCCATTGTCGTCCATTCTAAATAGCGTTTTTGTTTTCTTTCTGACAAATTCAAAAGAAATACTTTTCTTTCTTTTTGTTTTTGTTTTTTTGCAAACATATAAATTACAGATATCATATTACAGTAAATATTTGACCATTTATACATTTTTAGGGCTTTTAAAAGCATAAAATTGATTTACATATATATTTCTTTAATGTCACACCTCATACACTGGATGGATAGTCGTTAGTGAAGGGCTTGGCAATTGTGCACCTTCTTGTGGTTCCATCAGCCAATCAGCATTGTCATGACGTCATTTTAGTTTGGCTCTAGAATGATTAGTCTCATAAAACCCATTAGTGTTTGCTCAAGTGCCCCTCAGCAAAGACTGCAAACTTCTAAGTGGTCATTGGCCAGCCGGACATTTGCTTTTGAGATGATTGATAATGCTAATACTATATTCCATTCAAAGTCGGAAGAGGGATGTTCTGACTTGAAATCTCTGATCTCCAACATATTAGGCATTGCATTGCCCGATGCTTGAAAAATGACATCAATTCAAGTCATTTTACTTGTATAGTGAAAATCATGCCTTAAAATTATTGTCTTTAAGCCCCCAGTGAGCAAGCTATAAGTGACTGTGGAAAGATGTTAGTTTATGGAGAAAAATAGCCTGTGTCAGTGCCCATGGGATGGGTAACTCACACATCTGTGAGAACACCATGAATGCAGACAGATAAGTACACATTTTGGAGCAACATATACTGCCATCCAGCACCGTCTTTTCCAGGGACGTCCCTGCATTTTCCAGCAGGACAACTTCAAACCACATTTTGCCTGGATTACAAGTACATGGCTGTGTAAGCAGAGAGTGTGGGTGCTAGATTGGCCTGCCTGCAGTCCTGACCAGTCTCCAATTGAGAATGTGTGGCGCATTATTATGTGCATTAGATGGCAACAAAGACCCCTTACAATTGTGCAGCTAAAAACCTACGTAATGGATGGATTGGGGAAAATTCCACTTTCCAAACATAACAAACTTGTGTCTTCAGTGCCCAAATGCTAAATAAGTGTTATTAGAAGAAATGGTGATGTTTCACAGTGGTAAACATTCAACTGTCCCAAATTTTTTGAAGCGTGTTGCAATCATCTGATTTGAAATTACTGTACATAAAAAAAAAAGAAAACTATGAAATTCACACGGTAAAACATCATAAAATGTGTAGTTGTAGAGCTTTCAATATAGCAAAGGGTGATTATAATTTACAAATCACTCATTTTTGTTTTTGTTAGCATTTTTCATACTGTCCCAACTTTTTCGGAATTGGAGTTGTAGAATATAAGTGTTTCCGGTTCCGGCAGACCTGACTAATGCAGCATAACTACGGGTTGAGGGATACATTAGGTGTATGCCTGACTGAAGAGATGAGTCTTTAGTCTAGACTTAAACTGAGAGAGTGTGTCTGAGTCCCGAACAATGCTAGGAAGGTTATTCCATAGTTTAGGAGCCAAATAGGAAATGGATCTACCTCCTTTTGTGTATTTTGATATTCTAGGTAATATTAACAGGCCAGAATTTTGCGATCATAGTGAACTTGATGGATTATAGTGTGATAGAAGGTTGTTTAAGTACTGAGGAGTTAGACTATTCAAAGCTTTGTAAGTAATAAGCAGGATTTTTAAATGTATACGAAACTTTACATGTAGCCAATGTACTGTAGTTGGGCTGATATGATCATATTTCTTGGTTTTAGTCAGCACTCTAAGCTGCTGCATTTTAAACTAACTAATTTATTGAACTTGCAGGACATCCTCCCAGTAAAGCATTACAATAATCTTGTCTTGAGGTCATGCTTTTCAGCATCAGATACATAGAGCATGTGTCGTAACTTAGCAATATTTCTGAGGTGGAAGAATGCTGTTCTACAGACATTGGAAGTGTAATTTTCAAAGGACAGATTGCTATCAAACATAACACCCAAGTTAAAAAAAACAAATGACAATGCTCCCGTTAACTTATCAGGTATGCAATTGTCAGCAGAGATGTCTCCTACAGTACCAACCAAATTATTAAACAATTCTGCAATGCTAGCATTTGCTCTACAGGTGTACGATTATCAATATAATGTAGAATTTAACATATTTTACACTCCTGTCTCTGCAAATGTTTGATGAATAAGTACTATTTTCTTGTAATGTTGGATTTGTGGCTCATTGATGGATATTATTTATTAAAAGTGAATGTTTGTCATTATCTCTATACATCTCCCTGGATGCCAACATGTTTGCGTGACATCATGCACCTGCATCTCGGGATCAAGTCGAAGGTTTACACACCTGTTTCCAAGTTGGAAGTCCAGCTGCAAGTGGCATTCCATTGCACTTTTCCAAGTAGGATGGAAGTTGAAAAATCTGACTTTTCAAGTTGAATGGAACACAGAAAAGCAGATTTTAAGCATTCAGGATTGCTAACATTGGGTTGGCTGACATGTTTTTGAAGGGCAGAGGTTTGGAGACGGGGCATGTGGCTGAAGTTAGCAAAACAGATGAAATTTGTCTTGCAGTAGCTTTAAGGGTCTTCTATCTTTTCTAAAAATCTACACATATGCATACCTTTCAATATAGATTTGTTGCAATGCCAGATAATAACTTTAAGAAAGAGCCATTAATAATTTCATGACACACTCTTCCTCTGCTTGTCTTTGAGTGAGTCGAGCTGAATATAATTGGTAAGAACCATATGGTGATTCTTCCAAAGGTTTTGATCTTTGTAATCTTGAATTAAAATGTATAACTTGAATAACTTGCTCCGCTCTTGAAACAATTTTTTTAAAGAAAAAAAAATAAAAAATGTTTATGGGGATTCCCCACAACCTCAGTACTGTACTTGATTGCTTGAGTTGGTAATACTTAAAAATCTTAATTTTATGAATTTTTAAGCCAAAGAAGTTCAAGGAACTCACAATTATTCTTTTACTTTATGTATTACTCTAACTTCACCTTATAATTAATACAATTAATTTTAATATGTTGTGTTGCACACATTAATGCAAATTAAGTAAAGCTTAAAATGTTATACATTTCTGAGTATAAGCTATTTATTTTCAGGTGTTATGGTTATTGAGTCAATTATTTATTTATATTGTGTACACAATTCAATCAATTTCTGATGGATAAAATTAAGACCCACTACACATGTTTTCCCATTGAAGACCCTGCTTTACTTGGAAATACATCACATCGTGGAAGTTAAATGGGATGCAAATGCCATTTCATGTTGATTTTATGCTGATTTAAAGAGAGTTTGTCCAAGTTGTGGCCACAAAGTTGGCTTAAAATGTGACATTTGTGGCCATGACAGAGGAAGAGGTTTGTGCACTTATGGTCTTATTGATACAGTTATGTCTCTCTGTTTTAGTGTGATATGCAGAAACTGACTGTGGAAGAGCTGAAGAGACTGTTGTACGACACTTTCTGTGACCATCTGTCTATGAAGGACATTGAGAATATCATCATGACAGAGGAGAACCACATTGAAAATCCTGAGGACTGCCAGGTTGACATTGACAGTAAGAATATTTTCACTTCTTTTTATGCACAGCTCTGGCTGAAATGCAAGTTAAACTTAAGTTAAAGTTCCCTTGTCATAAAAATGTTATACAGCTGCACAAATGACTTTATGGAATAGAACAATGGTTCTTTTTAATATCTTAAATGACTACTTAACATCTTACAACCATTGCCAAGCATCTTGAAGTGGATCCTGTAGTATCTACAATACTTCTAACTTTTAATATTCAAATGTGCCATAATTCTCCATTCATCCCCATTTCATCCCCTCCAAACTATCTCTCACCTCATTCATTTGTTTCTCTCCATTTTTTCAGCTGAGAGTCCGACCCAACAGGTGAAGCAAACTTGCGTAAGGAAGAGTCTGATCTGCGCCTTTGCGATTGCTTTCATCATCAGTGTCATGCTCATTGCGGCCAATCAGGTGCTTCGCAGTGGCATGAAGTAACCAAGTGGACCAATCACAGCCTAGTAAACATACACCAATGACAGAAATGGCAAAAAAAAAAAAAAAAAGAGCACAAACTGAAGCAGCAGAACAGCTCATTTTCTTTACATGAATTCCAATTGTTATGACTCAAATATTTTGGAGCTTCCTCTGGACAAAACTTTTCATAGACAGTTTTGAAATGTAATGCACACATACGCATCAATGTCTGACCCTTCTTACCTGCAGAGAAACAAAACAAAATCCTCAAACACTTCTAAAGAATACAAGAAAGGAGAAAAGGTGTTTCAAAACTCATTGGAGCATTTGATTAGTACAAATGTTACGGACTTATGGATGCTATGGCAAATTTAGACGCATGGATATCTCCAACCAAGGATTCTTCTTTTCGATGCATGATGATGCATGGATTTACAATAGTCTGGACGCACCAGTAGAGCTCAGCTGTGCATAGATTCATTTACAATATATATTAGATCCCACAACAAATTTTACAGACAAAGACCTGTCTCATGTATTTGAAGCGTTGGAGGAGGAGAGGAGACCATTTCTGAAATACAACATCCAATTTACTGATCCCTTTGCATGAGAATAAGGGCTGTTTAGGGCATGCTCATGTCATGCAGTGTTTGTCTTGTGTTGTCGAGTAACTATTGTGGGTTCTTACCTGTGTAGCCAAAGGGGGCGTGAAACAACCAAAAGTGATGTTTTACCGCTAGTGAACTATTAACTTAAGGGGTTTACATGGATCGATAGTAATGTTATAATGTTGAATTTCTTTTCACCTGAAATATACTGTACTATGCATTTTCAGGCTTACTTTCGAATGATCAACACTGTTCATTGGTGCAAATGTAACTGTTTTGCTTACTTTCGCAAACATTTGCACTGTAGTTATCTCATAGAGATAATTAGCAGAGGTGGGTAGAGTAGCCAAAAACTGTACTCAAGTAAAAGTACAATTACTTAAAAAAGAAAAAAAAAATTACTCAAGTAGAAGTAAAAGTACTAACATAAATAATTACTTGAGTAAGAGTAAGAAAGTATCCAATTAAAAGAGTACTCAAGTAGTGAGTAACTCTTTACTTTCACAAATGACATAATGGACGTTAACTCCCCTATATTCCATTACATAATACACATTTAACATGTATTACAGAATTATTATTATTATTAATGGAAATTCTGTCATCATTCACAATCATGTTTTCCAAACCCGTATGACTTTCTTTCTTCCATGCAACACAATAAGGAGATTTTAGACAGAATGTTAGCCTTGGTCACTATTTACTTTCAGTGAATGTGTTTTTTTCTCTCCATATTTTGAAAGTGAATGGTGACTGAGACTGTCAGTCCCTAACATTCTGTCTAACATATTTTGTGTTCCACAAAATACAAAGCATCACACTGGTTTGGAACAACATGAGCGTAGGGAAATTATGACAGAATATTAAATTATGGCTTAGCTATCAATTTAAAGATATAGTTTACCCAAAAATGAAAATGCTCTCATCATTTACTCACCCTCATGTCATCCCAGATATGGATGACTTCCTTTCTTCTGCAAACACAAATTAAGATTTTTAAAAGAATATTTTAGCTGTGTAGGCCAAAATTGTGATGCTACAAAAAGCACATAAAGGCAGCATAAAGGAATCTATAAGACTCCAGTGGTTAAATCCATATCTTCAGAAGCGATATGATAGGTATGGGTGAGAAACAGATCAATATTTGTCATTTTTCTCTGTTTCTCATCCACACCTATCACATCAGTTCTGAAGATACTGATTTAACCACTGGAGTCTTATGGATTACTTTTATGCTGACTTATGTGATTTTGTTTAGCTTTAAAATGTTGCCACCCATTCACTTGCATTGTATGGGCCTACAGAGCTGAGAAATTCTTTTAAAAATCTTCATTTGAGTGCAGCAGATGAAAGAAAGTCATACACATCTGGGGTGGCATGAGGGTGAGTAAATAATGAGAATTGTAATTTTTGGGTGAACTATCCCTTTAAGGGCTCTTGTCAGATCTGGATGAATTTGTCAATAAGAGAGGTTTGGAAACATTTCTAGTAATGAAAACATGAAAATATCCCACAAGGACATTATATATAATGCTGAAATATAAACCAAAGCAAGATCATGATTTATTAATGCCGTCTTTCACTATTTCATAGCTTTTAAAGTCCTGTGTGGATTCTTATTTCAGTGTAGTTACAGTTTTCAGTGTCGCAAGTATTTAGATAATTAGTTCTGTACAGCAGTACCACCGCTCTCTTAATGCATATATGCAGCCTAGTGTGTAGGGCACCAACCCCGGTCGTGGAACACTCGCTGTGTCTGAAACCGCCCCCTATCCACTCTATATAGTGCACTGTTTCGGGTGTCTGCCATTTTGTAAGAGTGTCTGAATTCTGAGTGAGCCACTCGTTCCCTACTTTTGTTCACTCAATATTACCAACAATGCACTCTAATTTCAAGTGTACATTTGATGTACACTTGACAATGGTTAATTGCCCACAGACCACCACAGGGAAGACGTACGAGCTGGGAGTTTACTGCTTCCTTCACTCCTGCAATGTTTTATTTCATGCTGAATGTAGTAAATTACTTTTTGACAAATCATTACTTGATTAAAATAACATAATAACATACAGAGAGACAAAACATATATATACATTTTAAAATGTACTCTTTATTTGATAAAATGTGTTTACTCTTTATATTAACACACAGTATATATTAAAAATGACTGAATGACTAAGAATGAAGATTAATTGTAATAATATATTATTTAATAAGAATAACAAGTAAGGCCCAAGTATTTTAAAATTTCATATGTGACGTTGTTTCTGCGACAGCCCCAGAGCGCCGATACTCAGTGTATACGTCAGTGTCTGAATTCACTTATTTCGTTCACTTACTGCTGAGGTATAGTGCACTAACTGCCATTCACTATATAGGAAATAGTGAATGAGTGAACGATTGCAGACACAGCCAGTCTCTCTTCGCCACACTATTGCCTCGCGCCCGCACATCTCATATGCGCGCGCCTCGCTATGCACGCGCAGAAATGCTGTCTGTTCGCGCTCCAGTTGTCGATCACGCGAATGGCAGTGATTGACACTTAACTTGGATATTTACATGGATTTATACAGTTAATCCACCTGAAGTAGCTGCGATAGTTTCCAGTACCCCCACGAATGCATGGGGTAAATGCGTAAATACTGCTCATGACACGCAGGACACAGGAGAAAGCGCACTGATGTATGGCTGCACTGATTTAAAAATACACATAAAAACTGGTGTCATAAGAGCCCAGTTACATTATCACCCTGAAAATGACCAACTCATTACACAGAAAAGCCCACGTTAGGATTAGAGCCTAAATTTACCTCAGTGTGCTGCCTTAAATTTGAGCTGTGATTTTAATCTTGAAATATCAGCTTGTCTTGGTGTTAAATTAAGGCATTGCATGACGAAACTATTCTTTTTTTTTTTTTCACTCTGCGGAGCAAAGAAAGTGTTTCACTTTAAAGAGCTTGATGCTGCAGCAGTGATTGAGTGACAGTCTGTGACAGAGGCGAGGCTCAGCGCGTGCAGCTGTGTGAACTACTCCCATTCAATAATCTCAAATTAAACCCAGTAATGTAAAGACAGGAACGCCACCCATTGTAAAGAAGTAAAAGTAAAAAAAATTCATTAGAAATGTATTTGAGTCTGAGTAAAAATACTTTTTAAACCTACTCTAAAAGTATTTTTTTCCAAAAAGTTACTCAGGTAAATGTAACGGAGTAAATGTAGTGCATTACTACCCACCTCTGATAATTAGGAGCTTTCTAATTTAAATTACATGACTGGCATGAAATTATACCAAATAATTATGTAAAACACATCATAAAAGTAATATTTCTGGGTACTATTTTAAAATAGGGTTGCATGTTTACATTAGTTAATGCAATAGTTGTCAAAAACTAATAATAAACAATCATTTAACAGCATTAATTAATCTTGGTTAATGGTAATTTTAACATGTACTAATACATTTTAACATTAAATGTTGTATATGTTAATCTTAGTTAATGCATGAACGTTGAACAGTAGTATATTTATAAATTAACATTCACCAAGAGTAATAAATGCTGTAAAAAAAATGTTCATTGTTAGTTTATGGTACCTAATGCATTAAGTGAACCATATTGTAAAGTGTTACCATTTTCTGACATATCAGAAAATGGTTTAATGGTTACTTTCTAACCAAATCGATGTCCATTTAAGCTTATCGCCAAACATAAACAGATGATCATGATGTTTTCATTTGTTTTACAGTGTAAGGAATATGTGTATTAATATAACCTTAAAGAGAACACTGTGCTACATCAGTGATTCACGTTCAAAATATATTGTTCCTTCATATGAATGTTCCATTTGTGCTGATGTTCAATGTTTTCCTGGGAAAAATATATAGCAGTTTGCTTGCAGTTTGATTTGCTGATCACAAATGGAGCATCTAAAGTGTGAATATGCAAAAATATTGAAAAAAAAAATAATAATAATGTCAAGGTTTGAATATCTAACAGCTGTAAGTGTGTCATTCTGTTGAATGGCATTTTCCAGGATAACATTAAGTTTAAACTCTGCCCAGGGCCTGAATTTATTTAGCTGTTAGTTACAATATCATATAACTCATCCATTTGAAAGTCCAGGTATAAATGAAATATGCAATGGATGGCAACACCCGTCTCAGAGCGCACATAAGCACTACAATCAAGTGTCAGTCAAAGAGGAGTCACAGGACAACAATGCACAGGTTGCATAATTCCTTATTCATTAATATAAATGGGAATGCTAACAATGTGTTCTGAAGCAACAAGAAGGCCACCAAGACCAAATATCAAAAATGTTTACATGCCTTATCTTTAAAAAGAGAGCATATTATTCTGTAACACTTTACAATAAGGTTGTATACACTACAATTATTCAATGAATTAGGTATCATTAACTAACAATGAACAATATTTTTACAGCGTTTATTATTTTTGGTTAATGTTCATTTATAAATGTACTACTGTTTCACTGTGTTTTTTGTATTGCTTTGAAATATATGTTGCATATATCAATGGAAACCATAAATACACTTGTGGATGATAATATTAATTTAACTGATATTATGTATGTGTTTACATTTAAAGTATTACCATATATCAGGTTTCTGTATGGGATAGTTCATCCCAGTTAATAATGCATTGTAACAGATAAAGGACGGGCAATGAGGAGGCGGGAACTGGCTGAACCTTCAACATAAAATTTAATGATATAAATCAACTTAAAACAACATAAAACATAAACGAACAGACACATATGCAGCGCGGCCGCGTGCGTCTCTCTCTCTCTCTAACTGGTGCCTCCGGCTCCCCTTTATCTCGCTCTCCCTCTGATCAGCTAATTCAGTGCCGGCCATGCATCATCACAGCCCAGCCACGCCCTCCTCCTCGTCACACTCCTCCCCTGTCCGATTCAGGGCGGGGCGCCACTGGTCTGACCAACTCCCCCTCCCATCTCTGGAGGGGAGACGCTGCCCTTCCGGCCGTTCTGTCAGCTGGTGGTCCACCCCGCCTCCTGTGAACCTGGGGGGAGAGACGAGGGGAGGCGTGGGGAGAGGGAAAGGGTGAGCGGAGACAGAGAGAGAGAGGAGAGAGAGAGAGAAGAACATGCTCGCCAGCTCCAGGACGCACTGTCGCCTTGTCCTCAACCATTCCTCCGCCCTCTGGCAGACGCCAGCTCGCTCCTCCCCCGGCAGACGGCAGCGAGTCCTCCGGCTCTCAGCAGCCGGCAGCGACCCCTCCGTCCCTAGTCAGATGGCCGCGGCTGCTCCCCTGGCAGATGGCAGCGGCGAGGACTCCGTGACAGCGCATCCCTACTCCCTCCCGGGTTTCAGCACCACTGTAACAGATAAGGACGGGCAAGGAGGAGGCGGGAACCAGCTGAGCAGTCAACATAAAAGTTTAATGATGAATATGAACTTAAAACAACATTAAACATAACGAACACAGACACACATGCAGCATGGCCGCGTGCGTCTCTCTCCTTCTCTCGAACTGGCGCCTCTGGCTCACCTTTATCTTGCTCTCCCGCTGATCAGCTGATTCACATGCATTAACTAATTTTAAAATACAGTATACAGCAGTATACAACATTAATGTGTTAGTAAATACACTAATCCTAACTGAGATTATTAAACACTGTTAAACCATTGTTCATTATTAGAACATGCTAACTATGAAACTAAAGTTAACTTATACAACCTTATTGCAAAGTTATCTACCTATTATTTAAAACTCAGTCCAGAATATCAAAGCACAACCTAATAAGGGAATTCTCATTATATCACAACCAGATTGGCAGGTGACCTTGTCTCTGTTTTATTTGTTCTTTAAAAATCTGATCACACATGATTAATTATTCAAAACAACTCATGTAGCAAAGAGCATTTACAAGCACATCATTGTTTTATTCTTAGCTTTAGATTTAATTGTAAGAAATTTTTTTGTTTATAAATTTAGCTTCAAAATTGGCTTATGCACTTAACAACTTGGGTGACTATATTACTACCTGATACTGACAAAACAGAGTTACTCTGGAGATGCTGACAAATGAACCAAGTCAAATAAAATGCAAAAAGATGCTGCCTTGCGTAATGTCACAAGAGCGCACAAATATATGTGTTAAAACGTTTATTCTTTATCAACATTTCTTAAAAAGAAACAAATTATATGTGCTCATAAATGCTTGTTATCTGGGGGACAACTGTATATGAATCATATGTTTCATGTTTAAATGGGACATTCAAAGTACAACTGTATATGGTTCATTGAAATAAATGTTCATTATAAATGTATTAAAACATATATTAAGTATTTTATGTCTACTAGACAATATGGAAACTGGTATCTGAAAAAGCATACATTTTTTATGAAGTTTGTTGTTTGCGTCATCTTTCCTAATGAGGAAATAGAGTATTTATATTGCATATATAACTGTGGATTTTAATGAGAATATATGTTGTACCAAACAATGAAATGTGAAAAAGGGTTGCTTCTCTTTTCTCATTAATCATTGAGACCAGTAGTTTATTATTTGTAGAGGACTTTATCAAAATAGATTTTTAGTAATTTCACATTAGAATAATTTTTATTATAGCCAGATTTTTTTTTTTTTTTTTTTGTATTACATAAATTATCAAGATGTTTATAAGACTTAACCTTTATTTTTGTTAAAGAGATGGCAATATACTGTATGACATAGGCTTTATTCAAGTTTTATGTATAAAAAGATTAATGGAAACAAGTATTTGGCTCTGCTTTCACCTGTTTGAATACTTGAGATTTCAAGAGTGCAGTATGCTGAATGTTGTCCTGTGACATTTCTTACTTTGCCTTATCCAATTTTTTTAAAGATCATAGAAGTGTTGTTTACAGTGATGGCATTTCTATGTTTCAATCAGGTCTTAATATAAACTTTAGTTTGGGATTAAATATTTTTGAAAGTGGATAATCAATGTGCCATACATATGTTTATTAGTGTAACTTCATAACACACTCTCTGATGAGAGTAAATGTAACCTTACACAATCATTATTTTCACATTGTGAAGTGTTTTTATGGAGTGCACAAAATGTATGTATCCTCCTGTGACATTGTACTGTACTCCAAATGAATAAAGATTATACCAAACTACAATGGAAAAGATGCATGAAAGCAAGGATTTCTTGAAGACTCGCTCACAAACAGTATAATATGGCATCTGCATTGCAAGCGAGCAACAAGACAAAACTAGAACGTTACAGTTAAAGTCAATGAGCTGCAATGAGCTCTACTCTGGTTTTGTCCTGTCGACTTGCATGCCTGTATACACAGTGTTAAACGAATAGCTCACCCAAAAATTTGAATTCTGTCATTATTTACTTACCACAAGTTTACTTTGTTTCAAGTTGACAGTTTATGCTATCCCCCCACTATTACAGTACTGTTAGATATATAAACCTGAGGATAAACCTTTAATTATTTATTTTACTTTTTTCTCTCTGACATTTTCCTTGGACCACCTAGCAATCCCAATTTGAAAACCCATAGACTACTTTCTTGTTTTTATGTTTATATTACAGTCCTTTTTGAAACTTGACAGACGTGGTCACAATGAACTGTCATTGTATGGAACAGAGAAGCATTAAGATTCTCCTTTTGTGTTTTAATCATAACTGTATGTTCATTAACCGAATTTGATAACTACAAATCTGTCTTTTATAATCCTTTGATAAAATCTCGATTGCTTGTTGCTGCAATAACAAGACTTGAAGCAGTCTTGATCTGAAAGCAATTTTTGTTTTTCTATGAAAATCCCAATATCTCTATGAGGTAACTGCCAGTATACTGACTGCAGGTTCTAGATATATGATGCTATCAGTTTCCTAATTTTAGTACAGTCTCATACTTTCAGTCCAAACTAGGACCTGCAGACTCTATATCCTTTCCCTTAATGCTTTTCGTTCTCTTTCTTTCTCTCTTGCACTTTTTTCTCTGTAACTCTACCTAGCAGAGAGATTGATCCATTTTAGCCATAGGAGGTTATCATTAAAGGGAGGTTTTGATATTCAGGGAGTCAAGGACCGGTAAAGGTAACGAATAGAGTAGAACAGAACTCAATTAAGATGGTGATTCATCTGAACAGACGCCTACAGTACCTAACCAAAAGCCAACTGTAATGTCTTAAAAACAGGTTAGCCAACGTTAGGGAAATGAATGGGTATCTACTCTTCAACTACAGTGAACTAAAAGAAAACAAAAAAGGACAAACAGAAAAATGTATCTGCCAATGACTCTAATCCCAAAGAATGCACAGAACAAATTTAACATCAAAGTTGTTAGCTGTGGACATTTACAGTTAATAAACACAGAAAAAAGCTTTAGTCTGTCTTTAAAAAGGGGCTTTAGTGCTTCATTGCAGCCGCTGGATCAATCTCATAATAGAGTGCATAAAGAAGACAAATCAAAGCCGCGCATTGATTCAATATCAAACTCAGGTAAAAGAGTAAAAATACTTTTTCTCTCTTTTTCTTCTTCTCTGTTGTTCAGTCATTCTCAAGGGCAAAAACTTTCTAGCCAGACTCACAGACTGCAAAAAGCTCCATTGTGACTGTTAAACTATTTAAAAAAAAAAAAAAAAAAAATATATATATATATATATATATATATATATATATATATATATATATATTTTATTTAAAATTTACATTCTGATCCCTTAAATTATACCTACATTTACTCAGGTGTAGCATCTCTACATATTATGGATTGACAAATGGTTACTGTGCATTGCATGGATACTTATGACACTGCAGTTTAAAATAATATGAGTTACACCTGTGAAAAATATAATAATATAGTCCTAGATAGCTTCAGTACAGAGCTCCAATGATCTCCAGTGGAATAGGTATGGATCGGTGTGTGCTGACCCCAAGAACTCAGACATACCTTCTGTATGGTCAGAATTTTAATACGGCTCTCATTTATGCCTTTGATGAAAGAGCTTGGGGTCAGAACTATAAGATTCTCGAAAATCAATACCAATGGAACGACTTTAACCACAGTCCATGTGCTTGCCATTGACACTAGGTTTCTGATGGTGCAAGCTTCACAATACTATAGTAATATTTCACTCCCTGCTGAGAAACAGCTTAAATCAGCCTAAGATGGTTTGTTGGTCTGCTCTCCCAGCCTGGTCAGGCCAGTCTGGTTTGCTGGTCTTAGAGGGGTTTTGAACATTAGCTGATCGGGCTCGATGACCAGCTGGTCGAACTAGTTAGGGGCCATTTAGACCGAACACGTTCTTCCGCCAAAAAAAAAAAAAACAACGACAAAAAAAAAAAATCTAGACTCAAGTTCAACTAATATAATGGAAAGGAAGTGGTGTGAACAATACCTTTAACCAGCTGAACACCAGACTGGTCAGGCTGGTAGACCAGCAAACCAGCTTAGGCTGTTTTTAAGCAAGGTTCTTAGACCATAAATAAATAGCACTGATGGGATTTGATATCATGGGTGTCTGCTATTCTAACTCTAATCTGTTAAGTGGCAGCAAGGATGAATCTATTTCTGGCATTTTTCCACACCCAGATGAAAGCACTCTCTATTAATTCCCGTGTCCCCTTTCTTTTTTCATTTCTCTTCTGCGGGTTATAGAAAACTAGTGTTTTACATTTTGTGAAGAAAATACTTCCCTTGCAAATGTCACCTCCACGACGTTTGGGTGTTGTGGGTGGTTGCCAGGGCATTGCTTGATGGTTGCTAGGGTGTTCTTGGTCATTGCTACGTCGTTGCTTACTTGTCCATGTTTAGCTGCAGTTCTAGCATTTGGGGTTCTAAATAGATTGCAACAGTTCCCACCCACTTTTTCAGCCGTCCTGGTTCTGGAAGTATTTTTCCCATTCAATTCAACCATAGGGATTTCTTAAAATCCTATAAAAGAGTTCTAAGCCATGAACCAAACCAAACAGCTCCAAAGTGAATCACATCATTACAACCTTTGGTTTGAAGCAAAAAACTATTTGACAATTGAACAAAAAGACAAAGGTACAAGGTTGTGTACTGTGTACGTAATCTAATAAAAAATTATGGAAAAATAGAAAACTAGTGATTTAAAGTTGTTGATTATGAGTGTACAATTAATATATTTAATGAATATTGCAAAATATTTAGATATATACAAACGTAGTTTGAGAGTGTAGGGAAAATACACTACTTTGTGTCATTCGCAGTGCGTCATAGGAGTGGGCGATCGCTGATGAGCTCGTTTGGTGCACTTTGTTGGCCGTGATTCTCAGATTGGTGGATCTTTTTCTGCTGGATCACTGATAGTGCAGTTATTTACTAGGAATTCTGCTATTAAACACAATTTAAAAAATGAAGTTTAAATAACCTGGAATGATGGCTTCAACAGAAGCCTATACCATCTATTAGCATCGTCAGAGCTCATGGTCTGTCTTTAACCTCATGCGACCCCGCGTCCACATGTGTGGATGTATTTTGGCTTCGCTATACGCAACGCATAATTTAAATGAATTAAAACTGACTGAATACTGTTCGCAAGACTCTACACTGTCATTTAAAGGTTAAACCGCATTACATGACATAATAAAATAAGGTGAATTTCTAACTGTTCTGAGACCAGTGCAGACAGACAGCACACTGAAGGTTAAGTTATTCATTAAACAGGGAGCAAGAGTGCATCCTATAGCTTTCTATGCAGCTAAGCGCACTCACTCCTAAAATCTGACCAAAAGTTCAGTTTCAGGCTGCAGATGATGTTTGGACCACTCAACATGTTTGGCAGACATGAGACAATGATAATCACTACATAAATTCAGAATTGTATAATGCAAAAATTAATTTTAACATGACTGGGAGTGATTTGATGATGATAGCCATTACATTTAATAAGAATTATTAATTCAGCTTTATTGAAAATCAGCTGTAACGTCTCAAAAACATGAATAATCAACACTCCTGGACACATAATAAACTATTTGATGAAAAAAATCTGACTTTCTATAGCTTGGTTTTACTTAAAACTAAAAAATTAAAAACAGATGTGGACATCAATTTTTAGGAAAACTATTTGCTCTTTAAATAAGTCTGATCGCTTAGAAAAGTAAAACACACCTCTCCTCAACAACCCACACAATTTGTTGTATCTATGCTCATAGCTCAAAATATTAAAAGGCACTTAAGTGCATTTAAATAATTTGTACTAAATGTCTAGACTCAAAAGAATCAAAGACAGAAGGTAAAGTAATATGGAATATGCATACAATGTATTATGTGTTTGACTGCACTGTGATGGGAACATTTTGATTGTGTCTCTTTGTTCCCAATGCCAGGTGTTTTTCAGCAAAGCAACTGAGCTGCCACTATATTTCTACAGCATGACAGATACAAAAGCATCATGAGAAATCAAATCAGAGACTAGGAGACAAACTTTTCTCTCATATGAGATTTGTTTCCATAAGCACATTTCCTTGTAGATAATTATATATATATATATATATATATACACAGTGCATCTGGAAATTTTCACAGCGCTTCACTTTTTCCACATTTTGTTATGTTACAGCCTTATTCCAAAATTGATTAAATTCATTATTTTCCTCAAAATTCTACAAACAATACCCCATAATGACAACATGAAAGAAGTTTGTTTGAAATCTTTGCAAATGTATTAAAAATAAAAAACGAAAAAAATCACATGTACATAAGTATTCACAGCCTTTGCCATGACACTCAAAATTGAGCTCAGGTGCATCCTGTTTCCACTGATCATCCTTGAGATGTTTCTACAACTTGATTGGAGTCCACCTGTGGTAAATTCAGTTGATTGGACATGATTTGGAAAGGCACACCCCTGTCTATATAAGGTCCCACAGTTAACAGTGCATGTCAGAGCACAAACCAAGCCATGAAGTCCAAGGAATTGTCTGTAGACCTCTGAGACAGGGTTGTATTGAGGCACAGATCTGGGGAAGGGTACAGAAAAATTTCTGCAGCATTGAAGGTCCCAATGAGCACAGTGGCCTCCGTCATCCTTAAATGGAAGAAGTTTGGAACCACCAGGACTCTTCCTAGATCTGGCCACCTGGCCAAACTGAGCTATTGGTGGAGAAGGGCCTTAGTCAGGGAGGTGACCAAGAAACCGATGGTCACTCTGACAGAGCTCCAGCATTTCTCTGTGGAGAGAGGAGAAACTTCCAGAAGAACAACCATCTCTGCAGCACTCCACCAATCAGGCCCGTATGGTAGAGTGGCCAGACAGAAGCCACTCTTCCGTAAAAGGCACATGACAGCCCGCCTGGAGTTTGCCAAAAGGCACCTGAAGGACTCTCAGACCATGAGAAACAAAGATTAAACTCTTTGGCCTGAATGGCAAGCGTCATGTCTGGAGAAAACTAGGCACCACTCATCACATGGCCAATACCATCCCTACAGTGAAGCATGGTGGTGGCAGCATCATGCTGTGGGGAAGTTTTCAGCGGCAGGAACTGGGAGACTAGTCAGGATCGAGGGAAAGATGAATGCAGCAATGTACAAAGACATCCTTGATGAAAACCTGCTCCAGAGCGCTCTGGACCTCAGACTGGGGCGAAGGTTCATCTTCCAACAGGACAACGACCCTAAGCACACAGCCAAGATAACAAAGGAGTGGCTACGGAACAACTCCATGAATGTCCTTGAGTGGCCCAGCCAGAGCCCAGACTTGAACCCGATTGAACATCTCTGGAGAGGTCTGAAAATGGCTGTGCACCGACGCTCTCCATCCAACCTGATGGAGCTTGAGAGGTCTTGCATAGAAGAATGGGAGAAACTGCCCAAAAATAGGTGTGCCAAGCTTGTAGCATCATACTCAATAAGACTTGAGGCTGTAATTGGTGCCAAAGGTGCTTCAACAAAGTATTGAGCAAAGGCTGTGAATACTTATGTACATGTGATTTTTTTTTCTTTTTTTTTTCTTTTTAATAAATTTGCAAAGATTTCAAAGAAACTTCTTTCACGTTGTCATTATGGGGTATAGTTTGTAGAATTTTGAGGAAAATAATTAATTTAATATTCCATTTTGGAATAAGGCTGTAACATAAAATGTGGAAAAAGTGAAGCGCTGTGAATACTTTCCGGATGCACTGTGTATATATATATATATATTTTATGTATATCAGTTTTATCTTGTATCAACTAAAAGTATAAATCCAGAAGAGTTTTAATGCCTCTGTGTATTTAAGAAGCACTGTAGATTTAATCTTTGCACATTTTTTCAGGTAAAATTCCGGAGGAAGACCCTTCGCTAAGCTCCATCCCCCCTGGTTATGGTTGCTCGCTCTGACAAGCTCTGCAGAACTCCCCACTGGAATAAATGGGAGATTGCCGTGAACGATGCAGTTTTTGGCCAAATATTCTCATAAATGGAATGGATAATGTGATTACATTGGCTGGTATGAAGAGTGACATTGTTATGCATATTTATCTGAAGTTTTTGGAAAATAAATTGATAAATTACACAGTAATTTGATTAAAAACTGTGGAGACTGAATCAGAATCAAGGCAAACGATTAATACAGTCACTTGAAAAGAAAAAAACTTCATTTAATAGTGATTACACATCTAATATTAGCATAAGCGAACAGAGTTGTTTATAACATCTCATAACACACTAATTTTGATGTTGTGAACTGTTTATTTACTATTGCTTTTACTATACTTGAATCAATACATAAAATAATTAACATTCATTTATTAGCTTTATTTCACCTTGGAGCAAATGTAGGTGTCGTTGCAGATGTTATCTGTTTATTTGGGAATGAGGGCTGACACAGTTTAATCCAAATCATGCTCTTCTCCATATTTAAAGATTATAAAAGAAAAGAAAGAAAAAACACTGCAGGTATCCTCTCTAGATAACTCTTGTCATAATTACAAATGACCCTGCAACAACGCATTTTCAATTTTTTGGATTGTTTTGATAAAATCCCACTTAAAAGTACTCAAACACACATAATAGGCTCTCAATGGAAAATAGCATACGTGTGTCAGAGTAATGGCGGCGCCACCCACCTCAGCTTCACTCACTATCAGTGAGGGTCTGGAGCTCACCTACTCCTGATAGGATAATTCATCAAACCCCCTGTTCAAACTGCACATCCAGGGTGCTGGGGCATGTTGTCAAGCCGAGGGGAGCCACCCTCCTCGGCGACCGTCACTGTGACCATGGAGCACACCTGCTCCCGACTGCATTGACATTGCCATTTTTCTACTTCTGCTCATTCATCCAGGCCCATTGGGCTCTGCTTCAAGCCGAGGGGCACCACCCACCTCGGCTTCACTCACTATCAGTGAGGGTCTGGAGCTCACCTGCTCCTGATAGGATAATTAATCAAACCCTGTTTAAACTGCACATCCACAGTGCTGGGGCATGTTGTCAAGCCGAGGGGAGCCACCCTCCTCGGCGACCGTCACTGTGACCGTGGAGCACACCTGCTCCCGACTGCATTGACATTGCCATTTTTCCACTTCTGCTCATTCATCCAGGCCCTTTGGGCTCTGCTTCAAGCCGAGGGGCACCACCCACCTCGGCTTCACTCACTATCAGTGAGGGTCTGGAGCTCACCTGCTCCTGATAGGATAATTAATCAAACCCCTGTTTAAACTGCACATCCACAGTGCTGGGGCATGTTGTCAAGCCGAGGGGAGCCACCCTCCTCGGCTTCAGTCACCGTCACTGTGACCATGGAGCACACCTGCTCCCAATGCATTGACTTTGTCATTTGTCATTTTTCCACTTCTGCTCATTCATCCAGGCCCTTTGGGCTCTGCTTTAAGCCGAGGGGCTCGTTGGAAAGAACGAGTTGAGCCCTTCCGAAGCAGACCGGCCCAGCGTCTGTGGTCAGTCCAGTTTGGGAGATACAGCCTCACAAAGCTGTGGAGCTCGTGCAGGCTTTATCTCCAGAACACCCAGGGCTAGAGGGGCGTGCCCAGCGTCGCAGGACGGGTCTCGATGAGACCTTTCCGATGAGCCCTGCCCTTATTTTTAGGCCTCGGCGTTCAGGAGATACGGCCAGTCGAAGGTCGACCAGTCGGCGGTGCTATCTCCGGCCCTGAGGGTCGTTAAGCCCCGGGGCTTCAATGGGCGTCAGGGCCTGACAGGGCCTCCCGGAGGCCGGGGTTTGGGAGCTCCAGGCCTCTCGGTTCCCGAGCGGGAGGGTCGCAAACTTTCTTCCCGAGTTGGGCGCTGCCACTCCGGGGACCCGCTCTGGGCACGCCCCCCATCTTGCCCGCACATATTACAACAAATCTCGCAGTCTGTCCAAACACTGGACTCTGGACACAAAGAGTATTGAGTGTGTGAAAGTGTGTGTGAAAGTGTTTGTGTGTGTGTGTGAGTGTGAGAGTGTTCATATGTGAGTGTTTGTGTGAGTTTGAGTGTGTGTGCGCGCGTGTGTGAATGACTGGGTTCACTGACTTATATAAAGTCCCACTCAAAGTCCATTAGTTTCTTTAGTAGACTGGAGACACGAGGGTTGACTGATGTCATCTTTTTCTGGGCAACCTTCCCCGTACGCTTTGACAGGACTTTTCCTCGTCCAGCCTTGTTGCCTCTCTCAAGATTTATCCCGATGAAACGCCTGAAAAACAATTGTGTATGTTCATAATTAGTATGGAAAAAAGTTTACTCACTGAGATTATATAAATATAGAAAAGTATATTCTTGTATCAAGAACACTGCCTTTTATTACATTAGATGTAGTTAATGTTACATTTTAGCATCTTTTTAGGAGTTATGCACTGTCACTGGTAAATCAATATATAAACATGGTTCAGAGAAAGTGGTAGTTTACTCTGCCCTAATTAGTGTCAGGAGAGCATTCTTAAAGGAATAGTTCACCCAAAAATAAAAATTAAATAATTATTTACTCACCTTAATGCCATGCCAGATGTGTATTATTTTTTTGTCATCATCAGAACACAAACACAGATTTTTCGAAGGAAATCAGGGCTCTGATGTGCTTACAATGTAAGGGAATGGGTGCTAAAACTATGAAAAAAAAAACATAAAAGCAGCAGAAAAGTAATCCAAATGACTCCAATGGTTTAATAAACTGAAGTGATATCTTTGGTTTTAGTTGAGAACAGACCAAACTGTAACTTTTTCAGTGTACATCTTGCCATTGCAGTTTACAAGTATGATCGATTTCAAGCTTGTTACAGCACTAGGAAGTTTAATCAAGCTTGAAATCATGATCGCCAAGGAGACTGCTGATGTCAAGATTTATAGTAAAAAAGGAGTTACATTTTGGTCGCTCCATTGAAGATAAATCATTGGAGTCGTTTGAATTGCTTGTCTGTGTTTTTTTAACTTCATAGTTTTGGCACCCATTCACTTGCATTGTATGCCCCTCAGAGCTTGGATTTCTTCTAAAAATCTTAATTTGTGTTCTGCTGAAGAAAAGAAAAATCATATATATTTGGGATGGTATCAAGGTGAGTAAATGATGAGAGAATTTTCATTTTTAGGTGAACAATTTCTTTAACAAGCTCCAGCAATCAGATATTTTGGGCAGTTGTACGTGACAGTGAAATGAAATGGGAGCAACACAAGGTCCTCAAAATGCCCGCATCACATAGTAACAGCTGAAGGATGTAAGCATCTAACCTTTGAATGAAATCCAGTGTGCATGCAGCATCATCTTGTTACTGAATACTTAAGGTGTAGTAAGTAGAAAAGACAGCAGCAAGCCCAGACAGAAAAGTTGGCTGGATGCCTTCACAAATGATGTGCCCCTCAAGGCTGATCATCCAGTGGTGAATACATCTTCCTGGTGTTTCACCTGAAACTTTACAAAGAAACCCCATATCCGCATTGACATAAAACATTTAATAATTTGCCATTGTCACATTGCAAATCAATGCAAGGGAAACTGAAATATTTTACCCATTCACAGATGAGCCCTGTTCTTTTAAATAATCTTTTAAACACAATGAAATGCATTTTAATGTTGATCATGGACTGGTCGGGACAGATATTGATGTCAAAAGGTGTATATAGTGTGTATTGTGAAATTATGTTGCAACACTTTTTAAGTATCTAACTCATGTAATTTTTTTCCCCCAATATAGTTAAGCATTGTGAAGCAGCAGAAAACACTTTTTCTGAAATGCAGAAAAACACCCTGGTGGCTTATGTAATCATAAAAAGAAAAAAATATACTTCTATACATACCAAGGAGTATCAGTCGAGGAGTTGCAGGTAGTGTGATTGTCCTTTCTATATCAGCTGTTGTGGCAGATGCCTAGGACATAGTTTCAATAATGAGGACATGAGAAGGACAAAATAAACTAACAAAAATACCAAAAGAGTTCTCTGTATGTCACTTTTTAAATTAAGAAAGAGCAGGTCTATTTTGCTTGTCAGGACAATCATAGCATGATAGAAAATAAACAGAAAAAGTTACTTACATTTGCAAGAAGGATCAGCCCTTCCAGGCTCTCAGAGAAGTGAGCCATCAAATCTTGGATGACACACAAGGACAGCTCAAGGTTTGGACCCAGTGAAAGGACTGCCCGGACATCTGCATTGGTGGGTTTGTTGCTGAAGAACTCCACGATGGCTCTTCCACACTCCTCAATGGCAAGCTCAAGTGCAAGCAGCACTTTAATATCAGTAAGAAGTTCAAAATGAGCATAAAGCCCTTTCTGTGTGAAAAGGTATGGCCTCTCTTAAATCTGTAATGGCTGGTGCTGGTAATGCATTTATTTGCTGATGCTGCAAGCAGAAGGTTGATTCCATGAGCTGCTTTACTTCAGCTCTTTCAGCCCCATTTATACCATCTCTGTGAAATATATCCTCCATCTGTTGACATTTCTGCTCTACTGATTCAACTGTCGCCTCTGGATGGGAGGTCAGGCTGGAATCTGGTGCAGCCATATGTATCAGTAGGCCCTCTCTTTAGACCATCACCAGATGAACGGTGTTGGCGAAAGCTGCTGGCGCGGTTCAGATTTTCAATTCGGTTTTTCATTTGAATTAAGAGTGAGGTATAACCATATCCCAGTAGCTGACCATTGTCAAGCAGATCAGTAAAACTCTGAGGGTACTGGCGGATGATGTTTCGGCAGACAGTGACACATTGTGTGCGTGTTGGGTTTGTCTCCTCATCTCATCTGCCAAAACTCTGACCATCTGTCGCCGTGCTGCAGGAGAAGGTCTCTTGCCATCAGCAACTTCTGAACGAATTTCCACAGGCATGAGGTTCCATGGCACCTGAAATGTCTCTGGCCATGTTTTTCTGATAATGGAGGATGGCACACAAGTCTTCTGAGCTGCTAGATTCTGGATTTGAGAGTGAGAGTCCACTTGATGGACTGGAGCAAGGAAGTGCTGAAGGACTGCTGACTGCTGGGGTAGGGGAAGGTATCATTTGCAGGTCCAAAGTGACCATCTCTGTCTCTGAAATAGGAAAAGCAAAGGAAAAACAATACACGGGACTGGCATTAATGATCAAAATCTCTCTCTCATACTGTAAATTTGCATTTAAAGGCTGATATTAAAATAATGACTAAGTTTCAAATATTTATTTTAAAAAAAAGTTTGGTCGCCTCAAAGGCCTATAAATAAAATGTTATGTGATTGGAAATACAGCTAACATGGTAAATTGAGCATAATGTACATTTTTTTCACAACTAATTCCATCAATACAAAAACAATCATGTCATACTTGTGTATTAGAACATTGTGGGGAAATATAGCATAAATTGTTTATATTATATTATTATAACAACAGATATATGCATAACTTTTGAAGAGGGAAATTGTTTTCAGAGTGTTGGGTATGACATTAATGTGTTGTTGTAGTGATAGATTAGAGCTGTGTAAATGGATTATAAGACAACGGGTAAATATGGAGGAAGTGTTGGAAATGATCAGATATACTTCTAAATTGTTAAGTTAGAAATAAAGTCTCCTATACTGTAGAAGCTTTTAAAAAAAAGGCCAGCCAGAGCTACTATTTAAGAATTCACTGTATATTGCAACACAGATGTTGTAACAATTACTTCAACATTACCATTTTTAAATGCTTCCATGAGCTTTCATAGTTGAATGGCCGGCAGCAGGTCAGCAATATCTTCTTGAGTTACATATTTCAGGTCTTGTGTAGATTCCAGTCCGGAGCTTAATAGCTTATCTATCAATGCCTGTTGAGTACCTTCAGAAATGGTTGGCAAAGCTCTGAGGAGGATGCCCCTCATGTCTTCATCTACAGTGGTCATTGCACTACAACAAAGGAAAAGAATGGTGTAAAAAAAAAAAAGGTAGAGGATAATAATCAAGTAGGTCCTCTTGATTAACACTGTAGTAACAGCTCTTGATTGGCGTGATGCAATGAACACCAACATTATGCAGACACAAAGCCTTATACTTCTCAGTGATGAAATACACTGCTGAATTTTAGTATCATAAAGTATCATAATAATCTTACCAACTTTAAGTCCATCCTCATCCTTACTGATAACAACAAACATGTTTTTTTTTTTTCCTTTTTCAGTTGCTTCATGAGCAATCAAAGTATTTGCAGGAACAAAATCATAATTTGCAACTGATTCCCTGATGCCATCATTGTAGTCACTTGAAAAAACTCTGTTGCCTTTTCTACTACAATTGCTGGTGGGAAGAGATTGCCAGCACTAAGATATGATTGCAGAAGCTGATGTCTCTCTGCAAGGCTTGAGCACACATTTTTAAAGTTATGCAGTTTTCTTGCACACTGCTTGAAGTGTGTGTGCTTACTTTCAAATCTCAAAGTCCACAAACGAATAAGTGGCCCAAACTGAATGATGAGCTCCGGATAATGGCTCATGTAATGATGCTTAGGTTTAAGCCAATGATGGGGAAAGGCTTGTTTTCTGTAATGCAAGTATTCATCAATAAGGACTCCTAAATACCCTATCTGGCCAGCAGAAATGGCTGGTGCAGAAATCAACGCCACAATTTCTCTTAGTTGTAAAACCAGTTGCCATATCTCATTTTCAGCAGGAGATGTAATCTGCTCTCCAGTCAACACTGGTAACAGTCTCAGTAAACACCAGTTCTGCACAGCATGGCCACACAGTTTATCACTTCCTGGGCTCACCTCGCAAGGTTTGTCATTTGCATCATTACCTAGATATCTGAACTGATTGGTTCTTCGATTCAATTCTATGGAAGTAAACTGTTTGTCAACTGTGACAAGATAGTTGATACACAAAGCAAGATCAGAGGCAACAATGCCTTCAAACAAATCATGCCCAAGACAAGGTGGCAACCCAGGCTGACATACATGAAAGAAAGACAGGCTGTTGAATAAGGAGTCAAATTTGATACCTCCACTATGAACTGAATTTTCCTCAAGGTTCTGAACAAGCACTTTGTATGACTCTGGTGTGTGAGTGTTTGCTCTGGACAGAGGATCTGCCTGAAAGGCATCTTTACCGATTTCACAGTATCGACAGAAGTACTTACTGCCACTGAAATTTTCAAGAAAACTTCCAAGGTTGTGTGAGCCCAGGTTGTCTCCTGTAATGGCTCGCAAGATTCCTTTGCATACCTGTCCATCAGGTAACACTATGCCACTGGTCTCAAGGTCTTTAAGGTCTTTCACCAAGCATCCCATGACCAATTCCTGACCAAAATACTTGAAATATTGCTCTCTACAAAGAAGAACGAGTTGCATCTGGTCAGTACTTGACCAGTTGTGTGGCAATAGGTCTGCAAGTGTGAGATACATAGCCAGTATTTTATGCTTTTTCTTTCCTGACCCTGGTGGGTTTACAACTTCAAATGAATCTTGATATAGTATCAAGCCTAAAGAGGACCTCTCTGACTGGGCCAATTTATCTGTGATGTTTTCACCAACCCACAAATCCTCAAAAATATCCTTTAACTGGATACGGCTGTGTACATAACTGTACTGTTTCCTCACAGACTCACAATGAAAAAGGGCCTCAATCATCTTTTTTATAGGGACATACTGAGAAAAGCGCTCCTTAGGGTCAACATAATTAAAACTGTTCTTGAACACTGTTTTCCTGCGCTGGTCTGTTTTTAGAGTGTGGCTATTGCATGCTCGGAACAGATCATCTGCTTTCAGATTGTCAGTGAGATCATTAATGGAAGCCTCTGGAACCCCAAGTGAAGCCAACTTCTCGTTTAGTTTGTAAAGTAAGTGTGACTGGTTGACATCATAAACTGACTGCATATCTTCAATGATTGTCTGAATGACGGAGGCTGGAAGCAGCAACTTTGCCTGTAATTTCAGATAAAATAGTGCAAGATTCTACAAAAATAAGGTCTCGTCAATATTTTCTGGAGTAACCTCCAAATGCTCGCTATTTGCAATTACATCAATATTTTCATCTGATATCATATCATTGTCATTATTTTGAGAGCTTCCAGCTTTAGTCACAAGTGCTGCAGCAACAATGGATTCAGTTAGGTTTACCTCTGTTGAATTTTTATGTTTTCTGGATAAATGTATGTTTTTACATTCAGTGTAAATGAGGTAAATGTAGATATTACTGCAAATTATTTATCACATTGCTTAAAAGGGGCATGCCACTGTTCGTCCCTCTTTAATGTGCACTTTAAGATGTTAATAAAACTGAGTAAGTGTATCACATTTGGCACAACACTAGTCAACATGGCATGCTAGGTCTAATGGGCACAGATGTGATCTAGGCTCTATCACACACTCCTTGTGATGTCTGTAAAGATGTGATTTCAAAGCTGCAAATTTGTGGAAGGTCCTATTGCAGTCCTGGACTCAACACTGAAGAATCAAGTTAGGAGTATTGATGTGAAGTCTCATGTGTTTCACGTAGGCCACTGTAGTACTGCACTGATGTCCACAGATCTGACCTGGAAACATGCTGACAAGTCAGTCTGGGCAGTCCTTGGGTCTGATAGAATTCTCAACAAAAAAAACTCCACCTGCTCAAATGTCCAATAGCATTCTGTGCTGAGCAAAATAACATTAGAATACAAATCAGCAACAGTTAAACTGTTAATATTAATTATCCTATCTGAATATTCTATCACCAACTTGGACCGACACAATCCAAAATACAGCCAACATTAAAGATACAAAACAATCATAACACTCTTACAGAAAAGATTTCCCCTGCGAACAGAGATATGTACAAATTTGAAAAAGCTTAACCAAATTTTCAAGCACAAGGGCACAGGAATTAACGTTTTGACGAACGATGCAGGTTTTGGTAAATTACTGTAATTGTTTAGTTAGCTAAACTAGCAAGATCATATTAGCAAACAAGCTGCCTGTCATTCAGCGCGCTACAGAGACAGCAATGGAACATTATTTCAATAAAATTTGCAAGGTTGTTTGAAGGCTGCACTTCGCAGAGTAAAAAGAATTTGTTTTTATGAAACTCACCCTGCAATATGGAAGATCCGATTCAGAAATCCAGCTCCACTCTATGGTGTCACAGTTGCAGTTGGCTTCCCACTGAAACAAGTGTATAAAAAGTTAGATACCATTCCAGTATCAGCAACGTTCAGATTAAAAGAGAAGGAACAGCATGCATCCCTGCATAAAACTTAACATTAGCAATTGTACAGCTGCATTTCCCAAAAGCGTTGTGTACTTTGTATGCGTCGTAAGTAGATTGTAGAAATTATTGGCACCAATGGTTTCTACAACCTATTTACTATTTATTTGACCCCGGGGATGCAGCTACTGTCAGCTGCCTTAGGATTACACCAAGGGGCCCGGGGGAAAGAAACATAGTGGAAAAAATGAAAAAGTGGCAAAAAGAGAGCCTGTTCCTTAGGGAGGCCAGCAGGGGGTGCTCACCCTGTGGTCTGTGTGGGTCCTAATGCCCCAGTATAGTGATGGGGACAGTATACTGTAAAAAGGCACCTTCCTTCGGTTGAGACTTTAAACCGAGGTCCTGACTCTCTGTGGTCATTAAAAATCCCAGGGCACTTCTCGTAAAAGAGTAGGGGTGTACCCTGACGTCCTGGCAAATTCCCCCCATTGGCCCTTATCTATCATGGCCTTCTAATAATCCCCATCCCTGAACTGGCTACATCACTCTACTCTCCTCTCCATCAATAGCTGGTGTGTAGTGGGTGTACTGGTGCACTATGGCTGCTGTCGCATCATCCAGGTGGATGCTGCACACTGGTGGTGGTTGAGGAGATTCCCCCTATACTATGTAAAGCACTTTGAGTGCCTAGAAAAGTGCTATATAAATGTAAGGAATTATAAATTATTATTCTAATAAACTGTCTTGATTGATTTTGAGACAAATAAATCATTAAAAAATGTGATTCTTTGGTATGTCCTTACCATTCATATTCAAATCTACGCCCATGGGTGACAGTGACATACACAGAAGCACAGAAGCATTAATGAAGAATAAACAGGAATAAATAATTTTCCATTTGATCAATATTATATAGTGGTAATGTCCAAGAGGCACATCAGAAGTGTGTCTCCCTCTACAAAATCAGGAGCAGTAAACAAACCCAATGCCAAGCAGAGTGAAGTGGGAATACTTCAGATGCATTTGGTAGGACCCATGTACAGAAGATGTTGAGAACGATGTAAGAAACAGGAAATCCAAGCTCTCAAGAGGAACACTTGGCAAAGGAAAGAGGTGAAGCATCTGAAGGACTGGAGATAAAACATCAAAGTAAATTTTTAGCAAGAGCAGTTTCTTCAATACAATGAAGCTTCATGAAAACACAAACAAATTTTAAGGGCAAAAATTGCAGACACAAGATCATAACTCAAAAGCTTGAATAAAGTTTCCCTATGCACATCAGAGCCACCTTAAACTTCACAGTTGTCATGACAAAAAGCATGCACCTTGTCTCCTATCGGCACAATAATAAACACTGAACGCAGGTAACATTTGAGCATGTGATCCATTGTTTTATGCTTTTACATTTAGTAATTTAGCAGACGGCTTTATCCAAAGCAACTTACAAATGAGCGATTGTGAGTCCTGTGCAAATACATTTAGGCCACCTATGTGCTGGATAAAAAGTCTGGGCAGGTGCTGTTGCATCAGAGATATAGATGCATTTTCAGTGTGCTCCTAAAACGTGACTTTTCAATTTACAAAAAATACCCTTTTAACTATTTCACTATTTATGCTAATTTGTCACTGTTTCTTGACTTTGCTGACATTAAGACTGTAGGCTAATGTTGGAACAAGAAAATCGCTTACCAAAGCAACCATGCGTCTGCGGCTAGCTACAATGATCCAGCCGATTATCGTTATCGGCTGATAAAAGCAATTATCTGCACTGTTGGAAATTGTCTGATTGTTTAAAAACTGGCAATGCTAATGGGCATTAATTTCCTGTCAATCAAAATGGGATTTGTCTACAACTCAGTACTATGTGTGCGAAAGCAAATTAAGTTCCAAATGTAAGATCGGGAGGAGCTTGTTCATCTAGGCCTTCCAATCATATCCCAAGGACATATATGTAACGTTGTTGGCTGCGGCAATGATGAAGACAAAGATAACCCAAGTGCAGTTTATTTACAAAAGTGAATCCAAAACCCTAACTATAAACGTGATTTAACAAAAACATAAACTTGACATAAACTAGGCTTAACTATGGCTTGGCTTGACCTGACAACAAAACAACATTCACATCCATCACATTCAATACTTGACAACTACACAATGGAAAACATGAGGCTTAAATACATGGACATGGGGGAACATAAACCAATGAACAAACAGAACTGATAACAAGCTAATTAAACAATAAACCAATGAAAACATGACACATGAACATGGAGGGAAAACAGGAATCACATGACAAGGGAAACAGGAACTAAACATTTCAAAATAAAAGACATGAATCAACAGAATACACATGACAATATACTGTTAGCAGCTGCGTCCCTCACACTGGTGACGATTCTTCTGGTATTCCTCCACCTCCCCATCTCCACTTTTATATTTTATTATGTCTATACCAATTATTAATTTACCATCAGCACGTTAAATCTGTTTACCTTGAAGGGAAGCTCCAAAATGCACTTAAAATCAGCAAGAGTAATCCATAAGACTCCAGTGGTTAACTCTATATCTTCAGAAGCAATATTATAGGTGTGGGTGAGAAACAGATCAATATTTAAGTCCAATTAAATGAGCACCTAACCAGAGGCTATTTAGAATTCAGTTAATGTGAGGTTAATAATATGCTTTTCGTTATAGTGTGAGACCAGTGTGAAACTGAGACCAGTCACTCTAAAACATGCAAAACATGTAGGAACAAGTTATGTTGTGTTCTTAATTATCACTGAGGTAGCATATATATATATATATATATATATATATATATATATATATATATACATATATATATGTTTGGCACATGTTGTTCTAAATAATCGGTATCAGATTCAGCACACAAATTTTGTGGCAGTGCTTCTCTAACTAACGGTGGTATTAAAACTGAGGACATACAGTCTGTGCGATCAATAAAAGCCAGTATTTGTGCCACAATTGAAGCTGTGGATGTCCATACATTTCCTTAGTACAGCTGGACTGCAAGGGTTTTCATAATAAACATGTTAGAATCAAAGTATGCTATTCCCTATTTTTTATTTATTTATTTATTTTACTCTCTGTTCTATTAAACTTCTATGGCTCTATGATGAAGTAAAGCAGGGAATTCAGCACTTCAAACACACACGTCACAACACACCAAAGTCCGATAAGTTTGAATGAGAAACAAGTGAAACCATTTAATCAATCACAATGGTGTGCAGTTTCTGCAAGGCTCACTTATGTAGTCTACTGGCTGTTCATCATGGCTCCATTAGGTACTAACGAGTCAGCTAAAACAGCCTGTGGCAACTTAAAAAAAATATGATAAAAGGGCTAACTTATAACAGAGTTGACTTCAACATTAGAATTCAACACTGAATCTTATTCTTAGATTGCAGCCAAACCAGCATAGGATCAACAAAAAACAAATACTGTAGGCCTCAAAAGGCATAATTAAGGAAACTCCTTAAATACACGTATTATTAGAGTGAAGTTCAATAGAAAGAGTCGATCACAGAATATCAAAAGACTTAGGATGCTTTCACACTATAATCTTTTCAACCTAGTCTTATAGAATGAATGTTACTATAACAAAATTTTTGCAAACTGAGTCCCACGTTCTACATTTCGCCGCAGTGTCTCCTGGTGAAATTAACACTTGAGGTGCTACAACAACTGTGTGTTTTATTCACTTTCACACAAATCACGAGGACAATGGCTGATTATGACTTTAAAAAAAGTTTATTTTTCACTCTATTGCTCACACACTGCTATGTTATGATATCAAAACACTTTTACTCCAACACATCATTTGAAAAAGGTTACATTTGAACCCTTTTATTACAGACCCATTTATATTTATACACTTATTCCAATGTGATCAGCTTGCACAGTAACTCACCTGATAGTGTTGGACTTCAGACTCGAAAGACCGAGTTTCGAGCCCAGACAAGCACGCAAGCTCACACGTGACACGAAAGTGTCATAGAAGCGTCACAAAATGACATGGTTGCTTCAGAAAATGTGTACCCAAAAATCTGAAAATGTCAGATTTGCTTTTTGGACACTATCAGTTAGGTTTAGGTGTTAATTAAGAATAAGGATGTCTGTTTTTTTTTCACCTCTCATTTGCCTTTAAGGACAGCATTGGTTAGGTTTAGGTGAAAGTTTTAGGTTAGTGAGGTACGTTGTACTCATTAAAACCTCTATCTTACATTCTCCTTTTAAACCGTGACTGATTACGACACTATTTCACTCGCTTTTGGCACCTCCTTCTGGACATTTCACTGGGAAACTACAGTGAAACGTACAATGAAGCGCGTAATTTCGCTTTGCAAAAATGTTGACACAGTAACATTATTTTCATGAGAGGAGTGGAGAGTTTGGTTTGTTTGCTTGGTGTGACGTACAGTTCATAGTTGGTAATAAAGTAATTCATCCTTCTTCCTTAATCACAAAATTGGACTGCTCTTGATTATGCAATTAATGTTATTGTGATTAAAACAAAATTTGAAATTTTGCATACTTCTGGTAACACTTACATTATGAAAGGGATAATGTACAGTCAGCCGGTTGTTATTGCAAAATAAACCCAGACAGAGTGATCAGTATATGCAACTTATATCATTCTGAAGGGGTTATTTTGCGATAACAACCGGCTGACTGTACATTATCCTGCTTACTACATGGTTACTAACCAAATAAATAAATACATGGACATTTTATATTGATGTACATTGAAATGCATGATATTACGTGAGAAGAAAGAAACTGCTGAGCAACTAAAATCCACCTCCGGTTTTCATCTGAGTTCTGTTGGTATTTATTCTGGGAAAATGGCCATCTGACTCCTCATTATTTAGCCTATTACAAGACTACTTGCCAAATAAACAAATAAATGGTCCTGAAACATCGATTTGCATTGAAATTATGTAATTTTGTGAGAATCTCTAAACAGCTGAAATCCACCTCCGGTTTGCATCTGTTGGTGTTTATTTGTAATTAATTAATGTCTAACTGCTTGTTAAGCATCTTATTACAAGACAACTTGCCAAATAATTAAATACATAAAACATTGATTTATGCTGAAATTATTTTATTAGCTTACTTGTAGAGATCGCACAGTGATCTGAGAAGCAGGAACGATGGCTCGCAATACCCAGATGAGCGGTCTGATACTTGTATGTGCGGTTGTTACAGAGAAATATCAGACCGCTAGACCGTTAATAAAATCATATGAGACATTTTCATAGCGAAAATGTGAGCAGCCCGCATTCTATGCATCTCATGCATTGCCTCTGCAGCAGAAGAATACAAAGTTTTGGTAGTGAATCCAATCTGGTGTTATGAAAATTTGTAATAACAGTACAAGATGGCAAAATCATAAAAAGATCATACAATAAAAGTTCGAACAAAAGTTGGCTTGAACAAAAAACATTTTCTCCCATATAGAAAAATAAACCAACAAACAATGTTATTATTACTTTTAATAACTCCTAAACCATACTTAAACCTAACCATGATTTAAATAAGAAAACATTGGGGTTTAGAACGAGACAAGGGAAGCATGTTACAGGTTATTGACATACATCAGTCATTTGCATTGCATAAATAAATATTGAAGGAGTAACCAAATTCAGTCACAAATGTTTTCCTTTTACAAATAAAGTGTTGAATAGGGGGCTATCTATTTTGATGCCTGTATTGTATCGATTTGAAATTCTGTTTGTTGACTGGTTGGTATCTATGAGAATAAAAGTATCTTTTCTTACGAGCCAAGTCGTGTGATAAATTATTATCTTTTGATTCGGCCATCTCCAACAAATTATTATGAGTCCTCATAAGAATATGTTTGGTAAATCTAAAGGGACAAAAGCATGGATAAAACATTGAAGCTGCCATATTCATATCCTAGCTACAGTAAACATCTGCCACTAGAACTCTTGGTCATTCTCACACTGATGACACAAATCCAGGGGCGTAGCAGTCATTTTAAAAGCGGGGAGGAAACAGCTGTCAGTAGGTGGCTCGCCCACTTGCAGTGCAGTATTAATAAAATGCAATATGTATATATTAATATATAAGTATGATATAAGTATTATATTAATATATACATATTATTTACTTTTAATATTTGTAGTATGTTAAAGATTCAAGTATTGCAAAATAATTGCAAAATTAGCTGCAAAAATAAAGGGCATCTTGTGTAGCACTTGCTTTTTTTTCACACATGACAATAAAATATAGAGCACAAGCTGGTCCTGAATAAATTATTTAATCAATTACAATAATGACAACTGTGCTTGTGCATTGTGGGATTTCAGTGTATCCAAGTGGCTCGAGTGTTTTGACTATGTTCACCAAAATTTGTTCAGATTCATTTAATGATTCAGTGACCATTTCTGGTGATTCTAGAAGGCGGTGACAAATGAGTGTCTTGTGTGAAATAAGTTAGTCACTGAATCAATGATCAAAAGAAAATTGTAATCCTTTATAATGTGCATGTTTTCAGACCTACAAAGAGAATTTAGTAAAGGTTTTATGCATTATAAGAACAAAGCAAATCTATAATTTTCCTACAGTTTGTGAGCTGCTGAGCATGACTTTATCAAAAGACAACAATAATAGTCTTATAATAGTTATAATGAGTTTCAATAACATCTGTAGGTTTTCATGTATAAAAAGCGTGTCTACATATCTATTCACTTCAGAAAATGCATGTGTTCTAAGAACACAGCAGATCTATCTTTTTTCCTACAGTTTGTCGACTGCACACCAACATAGAGGTAAAAAAGGAGCTGATATTAAAAATAGCTTTACATATTTAACACAGATCTAGTAATCTGCTTCAACTGGCATTGAACAACCGATCAAAACATAATGTAAAAAGCATAACTCAATGAAGACTCATGTGCTGATATATACTCCACTTACAATGTGTGCTTAAAAGAAGTACTGTTCTTTTTTTTTCTGCAGTGCATTTCACGTAATGCTCCCAATCAAGAACGATATGTTGATAAATAACTCTTATTTGTGTTCCTCATCTCTAGATTATTCATTTAGGTCAACATCAGTGGCGATAAAAAACATGGATAAATGAGCATTGTTGAAAGAAACTTTGTAGAAATTAATGGAGCCGCATTGATTAGACTGTCTGACTGACGGCCTATTACGTAAGAGTTGTTTCGGCTCATGAAACTCACCTGTGATTGGCTGGATGGTTGCTAAATCAGCCCAAAGAAACAAAATGCAAAGAATACTGTATACAAATTCACCATTTGGGTTTATCTTGGAAAAGTGCGGGGGACAAATCACCTTTTTAAAAGTGCGGGGGACGTCCCCCACGGCTGCTACGCCCTTGCACAAATCCAACCCCGGTTCAGACCAAGCAATGGAACCAAATGTGAAAATAGACTGAATGTATTTTCATTACGATTCTTGATTTAGATAAAACAAGACACTTTAACGTCTTGAACATACTTGTGCATTCCCCTTCATATGGAGGGTTGTGTTGCCTCCTTAGTGTGAGAAATGAGCCTGAGAGAGAAGCCTTTCATGGAGAATTTCAGTATCTCCACGATATACAATGTATGAAGTCCCCGATGCTTAGCATTAGGATTTTTTCTTTTGTCATGGTACTCATGTCAACAAGAATCTGGGCTGTTCAAATCTGCAAATACAGGAGTCTGGGGCTCAGGACTCAGCTTGCTCACTGGTTTCTCCATATGGGTATCTCCATGAATATTTGAGCTGACATGTGTGGAGAGGACCTTATGGGGTTAACACCTGATCTCATATGAGCTTTGCATAAGAAAAGCACTTTTTTTCCAGGATGCTGCTGTGTGAGTGGCATGTTGACATCCAAGAATCATAATTTCTCGCTCCTGTGGCGATGGAAAACAAATAATATTTCACTTGTTTTAAACTGAACACACTGCTTGTGGGATGCTCATTTTATAAACAATAGGAATCATGTTCTGTGATTTGTTTTGTAGCTTTGTTCAAAAATGTCCAAATGAAACTGATTTGCTCTGTTAAAAGAATAGTTCAACCAAAAAAATGAAAATGTTTGTCGTTTAATCACCCTCATGTTGTGTCTAACCCATAGGAACACAAAAGGAGATGTTTGGTAGAATGTTAGCCTCAGTCACCATTCACTTTCATTCCATCTTTTTTTTTTTTTTTACCATACAATTAAAGTGAATTATATGAAAGCCCAACAAGCTTCAGCACTGTAGTGTGTGTGATTCAGATTAATTGGTAAATCAATGCCATGGATGCCTATGTTTTAATTAAGACTCTAACGACTTTGTTCATTCACTGCAGGCATGAATGGTGTCAGTTAAAAAGCCTTTATCTGACAACTCCATAATTATACTTCAATAAAGGCGTTAATTTAGATATGGAACTATAACAATGTATTATTAATATACTGTGTTATATCATTGTCATAGCAGTCTCACTACTGACAGTCCTATTTATGATAACATTGTATCAACACACTGTCAGCTTGTGTTGAATGGTTCAATATCTTTGATGCATTTGAATTTTATCTCTATAACAACAGTTCGATTAACTGGGGTCCTGATTTCTTCTTGAATTATGTCCATTTCTCAAACAGTAACCTTCCTTCTTTCGAAAGTTTTTAATTGTATGAATGAGACATACAGTACTACATTGTGGCATTGTCTGTTAAAAAGTCACAATCAGTACTTCATTGTGAGCGCACAGCAAATGATGAAGACATTATAATTTGCCGTTGAACATTCCTCAAGTTAATCTGATTTGAATGTAGATAACATTTGTGAAAGAAATGGATTAGATTAATATTTGATAATGCACTGAGGTGCAATTATGGAGTCGTCTTTGCCCTTTCAATCTGTCTCTCACTCTCTCTCTCTTTCTTCTCCCTCTATTGGTTGCAGAGGTTGCATTTGCTATGGAGAGCTGTTCCCCATGTTAAGCAGGCTACATGTGTTTATGTGTGTGTGTGTGTGTGTGTGTGTGTGTGTGTGTGTGTGTGTGTGTGTGTGTGTGTGCGTGCATTTGTGCACATGTGTGTATGTGAAGAATCTACAGTATTAAATCCATCAAGCTCCAAAATGTTTCTAGAGCATTGAACAATTTCATTCCTTATCCTCTAAATTATATTTTTACTCCCCAAGCCCCCAAGAAACCTCACCTGGCCACAATGAAATTGCACAAAAGGTATGACTGATGATTTATCTGTAGTAAATAAAAATAAATGATAAATGCTGCATTCATGTAAGCCTTCCTCAAATGTCAGATATTGTGATGGGAAATATACCTAACTAGATTTCTACACGGAAATGCGCCGTGATGCTTCTGTGGATTGTTGCCAGACTGAATGTGGTGGTTACTAAGGTGTTGAGTGTTTTTGCGAATTTTGTAGCATAAATGTACACGGGATGGGTTAAAGTGCCCACGTACCTCCACGATTATATGTAGGGAAACAGTATGTGTGAGCTAGGAATTAAATTAAACTGTCCTTATTCTAAATTATTATGTAAGGAAATTTGTAATGGAATTAGTCGTGTTCGACAACCATTAGATAAATGACAAATAACTAGTTATTTGTCTGAATAAAATTCTCCACCATTAAAACTGTAATACAACATCTCGTTGTATCCGCTCACAATTTCTATTGTAAGGAATTAGCTTTAATAAGGGAATTATGATTAATTCTCTTATTGGAGTAATATTATTCTCATGGCTTATTGAAAATAGTATTACACATATTTAGGTACAGCTTTGAAGTGAAATCTTTTAAAAACAGGGATAAGATTATTTATCAAAATATACCACCATCAAATTATCTTTAAAATGGGAATATGAATAATTAACCATAACTCAATATAATTAATTATACATATTTGGATCAGTCAATAGAATTAACTTGATGTAGCTGAATTAATATTACAATAAACTAATCTGTTCGTCCAGCGAACACTCAGTATTGATCATCTATCAACTCTCAGAAAGGATATTTTTCATGGCCACAGAAAAATAACTCTTTCTTAGCATGTAGCTGTGATCAAATCATTAAATTGACATTGGTGTACAAGCAGACCAGAATCAGCTTGCAAGAATGTACACAAAAACACATAACTAATCTAAACAAACACATGCACACAAATCACACATACAGGTGCATCTCAATAAATTAGAATGTCGTGGAAAAGTTCATTTATTTCAGTAATTCAACTCAAATTGTGAAACTCATGTATTAAATAAATTCAATGCACACAGACTGAAGTAGTTTAAGTCTTTGGTTCTTTTAATTGTGATGATTTTGGCTCACATTTAACAAAAACCCACCAATTCACTATCTCAAAAAATTAGAATATGGTGACATGCCAATCAGCTAATCAGCTCAAAACACCTGCAAAGGTTTCCTGAGCCTTCAAAATGGTCTCTCAGTTTGGTTCACTAGACTACACAATCATGGGGAAGATTGCTGATCTGACAGTTGTCCAGAAGACAATCATTGACACCCTTCACAAGGAGGGTAAGCCACAAACATTAATTGCCAAAGAAGCTGGCTGTTCACAGAGTGCTGTATCCAAGCATGTTAACAGAAAGTTGAGTGGAAGGAAAAAGTGTGGAAGAAAAAGATGCACAACCAACCGAGAGAACCGCAGCCTTATGATTGTCAAGCAAAATCGATTCAAGAAGTTGGGTGAACTTCACAAGGAATGGACTGAGGCTGGGGTCAAGGCATCAAGAGCCACCACTTGGGAAATGGAAAAGTGAAAGTGAATGAAACCGGAACAGAACAGGGGAATGAAGCTATGAAAAGAGTCATTTAACCATCTGAAAGAACCATCAGTTTCTTACTTCAAAGCACCTTTGTTAACAAAGGGGTTCACAGCTTATACTAAACCTCTGTTTAGTTAGTTAATTGTACGATACTTGCAATGCCTTGGCTGTTGAGAGAGAACCCGGATGCAGTCTCAGGAGAAAGTCTTGATGGTTCCTTGAGTCGATGGTGTTGAAGTTGCAATCAATTTCTTCCGTGTTGAATGAAGAAATTATGATGAACTTGTGGTGTTAGTTTGACTCCGTTATGGTCGAGGATGTTACACATGGCTTGTTGTGTTAAGGCCTGCTGGCCTGCGACCTCGTGGTCGGACCGGGTGTTTCCGGTCCCACATGAGCAGCAACCATGATCATAAGGGAGAAAGAGAAGAGGGAAGAGAGAGAGAGGGAGGTCACCCTGACAGTGCCCTTTAACTCCTGAGGGAGGTCACTCCTTCGAGTTGGCTTGACCAATGAGAAAGGTGCAATTTTCCAGCGGGAAAAGCTCCTTTGTTTGGAAGCTGACTCATTTGCATGATTGGAGTAAGCTAGCAGTTTGTGCCCCTTTATGCTCTGATTAATATAACAAGCATAAAACGCATGCTATAAAGGGGTGCTATACACCAATGTTTAGGGCATCACACAAGGATTAATTTGATAGGAAGCATGATACCAATAATGATACCAGTAATTTTACATTATCTAGTGGCTCTGTCATAAAGCATGCACAAAACGGTATACAGTACAAAAGACACTATCCAAGGAAGACTTTGGTTTTCTATTCTCCATTGCTTTGCTTTATTTCCAGATATTACAGAGTTGTTGCTGTGTTTGTTTCCTTAACTTTCTATTGTGACCTGTAGCAGAATTGCACTGCAATAGTGGGGGTTTCCCCTTTAACATAAAACTCTGGGAATCCCACAGTGTAAGAGTGCATATGCACAAACGTGTGGGACAGTCGATATTTTACATTGGTATGTATGAATAGGTATAGGTTATAGTGTATGTGCTTTTTCCACTGTACTCCCAGAAATGTTTAATTCTTTCCACTGTGTTGACTTGTTGTTGCACCCCATCCTATGACATTTGTTATCCAGTCTGTTCAAGCAAGTGCGCACTCCTCAAAAACCTGTATGAACGGTGTTTATGCATTTACATGACCATATAAGCTGCATTCTCTGAAAGAAACCTGGATGTGTTAAACCGCTTTGTCTTAATCCCTTAAATGGCTCATGGAAAATGGCGTTCTCGTTTACATGACATTTCAGAATGGCACTTTCTTCAAAAGCCCTGAAATAAACCATTTTCTTAAGTGCATGTAAACATGGTCGATGATTTTTATTCACTTTCACACAAATTACAAGTAAAACGGCAGATTATCAGTTCATAAAGACTTACTTTTCGCCCTGTTCCTCACTCAATGCTATCTTATGACATCAAAACATTTGTACTATTGTGCATGTTCTTGTAAGCCAATTCATTTTAACATTTGCATTACATAACCAACTGCATTTACAAACTTGATCGAATGCAATCAAATTGTGCTGTAACTCAATTGATAGAAAGTTGCACTTGCGATGCATAGGACTGTGATAAGAGTCCTGAAGGGTATGCAAGTCGACATGTGAAGTGAAAGTGTCATAGAAGCACCACAATATGACATAGTTGCTTCAGCAATTGCATTTTTCGTCTCACAGATGTCTTTTAATGAAAATATCAATTAGGTTTAGTCTAAGGTTTAGGTTAGGGAGATGTGTTTTGTTGATTTGAATCTCAGTAGAGCATTAAACCTCACCTGTGGGAGAAAATTTAACTCTCTTTTAGCGGCATGACTGCCACAATACTTGTAACCACGTAATATAATTTTGCAAAATTGTCTTCACAGTCACATAATTGTTATGAGATCAGGCTGTGAATTGTGGTCTGACACATTTTAGACCGCAACTATGAGCAAAATGAAGAGCATAGCTAGAATTGTTTGCGTTCACGACGCAAACTCTCACTCTGATTTTGGGAGCACATTATTTCTCGGTTTCAGGATAAATTAATGTGCCTCACATCTGCATTGATAATAAGCCAATCGTATGGTGAGAAATCAAGCTCTGGCCTTCATTAAATAATCATACAGGACCTCTCCAATTTTTACCATGACTCAATTAGTTTTTGAGAAGCCTTCTGCTGGGCCGGGCAACAGGATTTTACAATTAAGTATGCTGAGCGTATCCATGATGTGACTCATTTGAGTCATTATGGAGGGGAAGAACATGTCCGGATGATTATAGTTTCAAATATTCACATCTGGGAGACGCCAGTTGTTATAGTGGTACAAGGGACAGCTGGTCTGGTCAAACTGATAAGTTAAAGTAATATTCCAGGTTCAATATAAGTTTAGCTCAATAGATAGCATTTGTGGCATAATGTGGATATAAAAAAAAATATTTCGAGATTGTCCATCCTTTTCTTGAAAAAAAGAAAAATTAAAAATCAAGTTACAGTGAGGCACTTACAATGGAAAGTAAATGTGGTCAATATTTTGAGGGTTTAACACAGAAATGTGAAGCTTATAATTGTATAAAAGCACTTACATTAATTCTTCTGTTAAAATCATGTATTATTTGAGCTGAAAGTTGGTTAAATTGTCATTTTTACAGTAGTTTTAGGGTTTTTTGACATTACATCGTCATGGCAACGAAGTAGCAAAATTGGCTATAACTTTACTCAGAAAAGGTTGTTAAATAATTTTATCACACATAAATCATGTTAATACTCATATTGTTTACATCTTGTGGCCATACTTTTGAAATAGTGAGTATTTTAACGTTTACGGATTGGCCTCATTCACTTTCATTGTAAGTGCCTCACTGTAACCCAGATTTTTGCTTTTTTTTTTTTTTAAGAAAATGAGGGGCAAGTCAAAACTTATTTTAGTGCCAATCAATATTATGCCACAAATGCTGTCAATTGAGCTTAACTTGTACTGAACCCAGAATATTTATTTAACACAAATATTGTATATGTCTTGTTGTGGCTATACTTTTGAAACAGTGAGTGTTTTAATGAAAATGGATTGGGCCTATTCACTTCCATTGTAAGTGCCTCACTGGAACCCAGTTTTTTGCTTTTTTTTAAGAGAAGGAGGGACAAGACAAAATTAATTATTGTGGTAATAATTATTATGTCACAAATGCTGTCGATTCAGCTTAACTTGTATTTTTAAGCCCAGAATATTCCTTTAAAGGGATAGTTTACCCAAAAATGATAATTCTATCCTCATTTGCTCCTCAGTTTGCCGTGGCAGGCGTGGGCGTTGGCTCGTTAGCTGCGGCAGGTGTGGGCGCCGGTAACGGCATGGGGTTCCAGCCATACCCCAAAGTGTAAGGGGAGAATGTGAGCCTCAAAGCAAGGTCAATTAATTCTACTAAAGAGAGTTCACACCTGCTTCTAGGCATGCAGGACTTCACCGGCTCATTGAGTCCAAGGCGATAGATGTCCTTGAAACAAAGCTCTCCCCAATCAAAATCCTGGGTGAGACTGTAGAAACGCTCCGTGTACTGCTCTATGGTTAGGTCTCTTTGTTTGAGATGCAGCAGTTGCAAAGCCTAGATCCATGGTTGCGGGTCAGTTGTTCTGTAATGGATAAAGGAAGAGTCAAGAGAGCAGGATCTATGTGCAGCTTTGCTTTAATAAGAAAATGAGTCCAGATACAAAACTTGGAAAACAGGAACAAAACAAAACAAAAATTTGGGAACTAAACAAACGTTACATCCATGGGGATAACAGGAAACAACAACTGACAAAGACACAAGCAAACACAAGGATATGAAATACATTGGGGCAAACAAGGTAAACAAGAAGCAGCTGGGAACAATCAGGTCAGGAACCAGGAAAAGAGACACAAGAAGGTAAACAAAACTTCAAACTAAAAGTTTCTTAAACACCTAGTGACCTCTGGTGGCCGCTAGGGTAAAAGTCTCAGGTGTGACTTGAGTATTCTAATCAAAGGTAGCCATGGATACAGCTTGTAAAACCAATAAAATCACACCCTGTTATTTGAAGTACATGATTGGATTAAACTATCCAATCACAATCCCCTATCAATAGATGCCCAGTTAGTGAACTGATTGAATAGTCCATTTGAAAGTGCACATAGATGAAATTGCAGCTGAAAAAATGTCAAGGAAGCGTGCATGTACATTTAATGAGGATCTTCAAAAAGAGTTTACATTTCTAAAAAAGAAGTCACAGACAGAGCCTAGTAAAGTGAGATTTGTGGAGCTCACTTTTCCATCGCCCATGGAGGCCGCACTGACATCGCGCAGTATGTTCATACAAAAAAGCCTGCGGATGCTGCTAAAAGTAAGTGTGCCACACCAAGTGTTAGCGATTTGTTTTTGTGAAGCAAAGTTCAGAATCTGACAAGGTGCATGCAAGTGAAGGACTTTTTGCTTATCATTCTGTTGTGGACAGCCATAGTTTTCGGTCGGCTGACTGCACTGCGAAATTGATCAAGAAATTGTATGATCTGGAATTTTCTTCTGCCCGCACCAAATCTGAAGCTGTCATATGCAATATACACGCTTTTGTGCAGCTGGACTATCAGAGATTACTGCAGCATGGCAACACGTTTCCTCTCTCTTGGTCCAGCTCTTGAAAGAATACTACACATTTTCAATGGTCTACATGCATACTTTCTTTCTCATGAAAAATGCCCAAAGTTTCTGAGACATTTTCAGCGATCCTTGCACTAAACTTTGGATTGGCTTCGCACTCAAGAAAGCAGCCACTTTTAACTGTGCACTGGAGATAGTAGAGCAAGACCACATATCAGGCACAGAAGTGGCTTTGCACATTTATGACCTGAGAAAAGTCTTGCAGGCCAGGCTGGAGGAATCATTCATACCCTCTGACATTAAAAAGCAGTTGGATGCCCTGGTTGAAGCTGGTGATATGCGAGTGGATGATTTCTTTTGTGTAGTGAGAATGTTTTATTCAGCATCGGCGGATTACCTCCAAAATTGGAGCCACTCATTGGAGAACACAGAAAAACTTGAGTGGGCCCTACTGAGAGACATCCCAGAGTGGAAAGACATTTAGAGCAGCCTTGAACATTTCTACTCCAGAATCCCCGCACTCAGTTTGATTGATGAAACCACACTCTTTGATGAGTGGGCTTGCGTGAAAACCATTGTCACTGTCGCATCACTGAGTGGAACATGAACAAGATGGCTGTGTCTGAGAGATGGACAGATGTTTTTCGTGTGCTGGAGAGAAAGACCATCAACTTTGGAGTCTTAGCCAAGTTTGTGGAGTTTTTTTATGCCTGCCTGGGACATCTGCATCTGTGGAGCGTGTGTTCTCATTAATGAATGCAGCATGGACACCGGATAAATCTTGACTCAGTGTAACAGTCATGAAGGTAATGCTTTTCGTACATCTTAATTTTGGACTTGACTGCTCTGCATTTTATGATAAACTCTTGAAAGACAAGTGCACACTGAGAAAAATTGCTGCCAGTGAAAAGTACAAGGTGACAACAGTTACAGATGCAGATGCACCCTCTACTTCGCATTGATCTTCGCTAGGTAAGGATACATCAATTTCATTTTTGCTGGGAGGTTGCTGTCACGTTTTTCCACAAGCAGGAATCTGGTCACCCTATGTTCCAAGGAAGACAGGAAGTCAAAAAAGAGAAAGTCTCTCTCTCCTTCACTCTCTCTCTCTATCTAAAATTTGACATTAATAATGTAACCTTTCAATGATTTCCTACCCTATTTCCCTGAGCAGCTGACCTCTGAACTTTTGTCACGGTTTCCTGAGTGTTCCCACATGGACAAAAAGCTACTTAGAAAACAAACTTCTTAGCGTGTCTGGAAAAGGTGAAGAATAAGACTCAGTGTGACCTGCAGGTCATGAGTGGGCAGATGCTGTAGGGAACTAGAAAGATTTAATTACATCTGATGCCACAGTTGCATTAGAACACATCTGGCCTCTATTACATTAATTCCATTATGTGCCATAATAATAAAAAAAAATAAAAAAAACGTTTGATTTGTGAAGAGACTTCTATGGCTGCATCCTAACTGTAATGGAGCCTCATAAGTGAGCGACATCAACAAGCATCTGATTAGCTATAGGAAACAGCTATAGTATAACGTATTTTTGTTAAAGAACACAATATACTGAATGTGCTTTTTATATGCAGTAATTTTACAATAACGCCCTCTTCAGTAATATTGCTCATACTGAGGATTAGGGGATTGAAGAAATCCCTAACCCTAAGTATAAAATAAATTGCATAACTCATACAGCGCCATTTATGCTATGGACATGAATACCTCAAACTGTATGGATTGTTGTGGAGAGCTCTGCTATTACTTTTCTAACCAATCAGTCTTACAGTCTGGCAGATGATAAAATGGGTGAAGAAATCCCATAGACCATCATTGAAGGACAGATATGAGCCATTTCTAGGGATCAAAATATCAAGCAAATTTAGCAACTTATGGGCTCTTTTTACTTAGACAGTAAGCAACCACCCAAAACAGACTAGCAAGTGCATTGCAATGCCCTGGCAACACCCTAGAACACCCTAGCAACTTGGCGGTAAGTTTTGCCTAGGCAAGCACCATTTACAGTACATTTACTGTGTACTTAACGCCTTTCATAAGGGAATGAAATACAATCACATGCAACATTGTGAATGACGTAACTGAATTAAAAGCAATGTAAAAATATAAAACTATTAATTGATTTCAACTTGTCGATCATAAGAAGCGATATTTTCAAAATGTATTGCTAAATATTCCGATAAATACACATATATACATACTGTAGTATCAGTTCTAATCGGTTGCCTTCAGGATCATGTGTAGCTTTTCACCACATTTTTTATTTTATTTTTAAATGAAGTTGAAATAATGTGGACTGAAGGCTTCAGTAGAATCATATACCATTGATTAACAACCTCGGAGCTTGCAGTAGGTCTGTCTTTAAAGGTTTATAACTTAACATTAATAATCAATTCCCCTATGGAGAAAATTAATGGGATTTTTACTTCCTGTTGCGTTCTCAGGTGTAAAGATTTCTGTAAACCAGTTAGTGACTTGAGGCAACAATGAAACACATTTCTTTATTTACCATTTTTAAAATGTTGGCACAGCCTTTCATGTGAATATGTGTGGTTTTTTTTTTTCTAAACAGAGTGTCAAACCTGACATGGTTTGTCCGGAGAACTTAATTTGTTTAGATGCAAAGACATGACATGCAATTTTGTACATGCCTTTAGAATATTTATTCTTTCCTAATTCTCAAAACTAAGAGATTAACTCTTTTACACACTGTTATTTGTTGAATCTCTAGGGCATCTAAGTTGAAAACAGCAGTGATGTGATGCATACTTATAACACAACACATCAGCTCATTTACCTCACTGCTGGGCAGAGCCCTGCTCATTTATGTGGACTGCATCTTGTGCAATTTGTCTTTGAGAGTGTCTGTGTTGGTCATGATAAGTTGTTGTGCTTTGTTTGCTTGGTAGAGCATAAGTCATTGAAACAAAAGCCGGTTTGCAAGACATGTGTAATATTTTGCTAATTAAGAAATAGCCTCAAAATATGATTGCATTGTTTAATATTTTCTACAATGCATGTACGGTGAGTAATGGCCTGCGGTTGTCAGAACGGTCGCAGAAACCATTAATGTCATATTTTGATTGATGCAAATGGGCTGTTTTTTTTTTTTTGTTTTTTTTTAAATAAGCACCTGCATTAACATGTCTTCAACACTCTTACCAAAACATTTATTTGTCCAATTATTTCTAGCACATGACCCATTTCTGCCGAAAATGTTTGTAGACATTAAAAGTGAATAGATTCAGATTTTATTTGTGAAAAAAGACCCTCAGGAACCCAAATATTTCAGAGGAGTGAACCTGGAATATTACAACATTCAGGAGAAACATGCAGTCCTCAAAAGAGGAACTGCAAATACTCTGAGATAAAACCTGTCTATGAATTCAGCCACAGGGATGAATATATTTCAAACTAATGCACAAATGGCACTTCATAACAAAATACATGCAATAAGCAGACAGATAGACAGACAGACAGATAAACAGATACATATACTAACATATATAATATGTATACATATACTGTAATTCATACAGTGTGTTTATATTTTCTATTTCTCATTTTCAGTCTAATGCTCTTCTAACGGCCACTGAATGACACCTGAATGCTTTAGGAACATTGCATATCCTGTAGTGAATATCAAATGTAGTCTTTTATTCAGCTGCTTGTCAACACTGAGGCTAAAGTCATTAACCATGGCGCAAGTTCACTAACAGGGCCCGGCGCTCACGGCTGTCAGATTTAACGCAATCCTCCGGTAAGCCAAATTCATCAACGTCTTAAGCAGCCGCTTATACCACCTGTAGGGCTCAGTTATTTCACAATTGCCTCTGACACAAATGGCCAGACAAATTGAAAATGTGATATTCTCAATTGCTGCCTGGGCAGAGAGGCTGTGTAGATGCAGCTAGCTAAGTGAGACTCAATTCTCATGCCAGAGATGGGCTTTGCTTGGTTTGGAGGGGATACTTCTTCCTTACATTGCTGTGACAATGGCTAGTTTAAAAACACATTGCATAAAATCACACATTCTCTCGTGCAATAAATCTATGGATTTGTGCTGTGTGAATCTGAATGTTTGCAATTGAATACTAGTATAATGCTTACTATATACAGTACTTTCTGCTATTTTTTTTTTTTTTTTTTTTAAACTAGTAGGCTATTTGAAGCAGAAAAAAATATGATGTATGAGTAGTATGGTAGTATGCCCATTTGTATATCATGAGACATGGTCATATATATGCAGTATACATATGTAGTATATATATATGGTTCACTCATCCCATGCTCTGTTCAATCCTAGAAATAGATGCCTCAATGAAATGATATTTCCACAACTGCACATAAAATCTTGCACAGAACAGTCCAAATGCAGTCCTCAAGGGACATTCTATCTGAGAAGTGTTAACATATAATGAAGCCATCCACCCAATGGCATCCATCACTTTCCCATTATTGCTTTTATTTTACACATGCCATGTAGCCGTGGACAGGCAAAATGTACAGCATTCCCTAAAGAGCATCTAAATAGAATAGGTAGAACTCCCTGTTGCCTGAGTTTCCCACTCAGCAACGACGGTTTCATCCTGCTCACTCACAAGAATACTAATACTTCAGCTAGTCTTGTCAACAACTGCACCATCCAGGAAAGCAAGAACTCTTGGGGTTGTGTTTGACGACCACCTGAACTTCATGAACCACATCGCAAAGACAGTCCGATCATGCTGATTTACACTGTTAAAAATTAGGAGGATCAGACCTTTAATAGCATGTTTCACAACTCCTTGTCCAAGCTCTTGTTATATCAAGACTGGACTACTGCAATGTCCTTCTGGCAGGACTTCCCTCATGTACAGTCAAACCGCTGCAATTGATCCAGAACACAGTGACACATGTGGTCTTCAATGAACCAACTGCACTGGCTGCCAGTTGTTGCTCATGTCAAGTTCAAGGCATTGTTGCTCGCAAATACCATAGAAACAGCCACTGGCTCTGCACCCCCCTATCAGCATTCGCTCATTCAAGTCAATGTGCCCTCCAGATGCTTACGATCAGCGGATGAGCAGCGCCTCGTGGTACCATCTCATAGATGCACAAAATTGCTTTACCGGATTTTCACTTCCACCATTCCTTCCGCTTGGAACAACCTTCCGAACCCGTGCAGTTCATGAAGAACTTTCACGAAGCATCTAAAGATGCATCTCTTCAGTGAGCAATTGACCCAATCCTACTAATGCACTAACTTCTTTTTCTTTAAAAAAAAAAAAAAAAAAAAAATCCATTCTATCACCGATGTCTCTCACCTTTCACTCTACTTGTACTTCTCTGAGCAATTGGAATCCTCCTTAGAATGAATCACTTTTGATGAATTCCTCATTTGTAAGTCGCTTTGGATAAAAACATCTGCTAAATGAATAAATGTAAATGAATAAATGTGTATAGTAATGGCGCACAAATATATATTAATACTGTACTAAAGTAAGTTACAGTTTTTTAATAGTTTTACTTTGCTTGAGTATAAATATTTCTGTTGACTTTCACTTTAACTACAGTTGTGGCCAAAAATATTGGCACCCTTTGTAAATATGAGCAAAGAAGGCTGTGAAAATAAATCTGCAATGTTTATCCTTTTGAAAAATCACAAAAATCTAACCTTTAATTGAAGTAAAACAATTGAAAGAGGGGAAATATCTCATTATTAAATAAATATTTTTCTCCAAAAAACATTGGCCACAATTATTGGCACCCCTAGAAATTCTTATGAGTAAAATATATCTGAAGTATATTCCCATTCATATTTTACATTTTTAGTGCACCTGGGTGACTAGGAACATGAAATTGTTCAGCCATGACCTCCTGTTTCACAGGGGTATAAATATGAGGTAGCACACAGGCCAAATTCCCTTAATCATCAATCACAGTGGGTTAGACTAAAGAATATAGTTCTGATGTTTGAGAAGGTTGTTGAGCTTCACAAAATGGGAAGTGGCTATAAGAAAATAGCCAAAGCACTGAAAATGCCCATTTCCAACATCAGAGCAATCATTAACAAGTTCCAATCAACTGGAGTTCTTAAGAATCAGCCTGGAAAAGGACGTGTGTCTATATTGTCTTCACGCACAGTGAGGAGGATGGTTCAAGTGGCCAAAGAATCTCCAAAGATCACAGCTGGAGAATTGCAGAAATTAGTTGGGTCTTGGGGTCAGAAAGTCTCCAAAACTACAATCAGACATCACCCACATCACAACAAGTTGTTTGGGAGGGTTTCAAGAAAAAAAAGCCTCAGCTCTCATCTAACAACAAACTCAAGCGTCTTCAGTTTGCCAGACACTACTGGAACTTCAAATGCAACCGGGATCTATGGTCAGATGAAACAACAAAAAGAGCTTTTAGGCAGCAAACACCAGAGATGGGTTTGGCACACACAGAGATGAAGAAGTACCCAATGCCCACTGTTAAATGTGGTGTTGCATCTTGAATGTTGTGGGGCTGTTTTTCTGCCAGAGGTTCTGTACATCTTGTTCAGATACATGGCATCACAGACTCTATCAAATACCAACAGATAAAAAATCAAAACTTGGCTTCCTCTGCCAGAAAGCTTACAATGGGACCTGGTTGGATCTTCCAGCAGGACAATGATCCAAAACAAACATCAAAATCAACACAAAAATGGTTCACTGACCACAAAATCAAGGTTCTGCCATGGCCATCCCAGTCCCCTGACCTGAACCCCATAGAACATTTGTGGGGTGAACTGAAGAGGAGAGATCACCAACATGGACCTCTGAATTTGAAGGATCTGTAGAGATTCTGTATGGAGGAATGGTCTCAGATCCCTTGCCATGTGTTCTCCAATCTCATTAGGCATTATAGGAGAAGACTCAAAGCTGTTATCTTGGCAAAGGGAGGTTGAAAAAAGTATTGAATAAAAGGGTGCCAATACTTATGGCCAATGCGTTTTGGAGAAAATTATTTATTTAATGAGATATTTCCCCTGTTTCAATTTTTTACTTCAATTAAAGGTTAGATTTTTGTGATTTTTTCTGAATGAAAGATCAAAAATACTCAGATACTTTTCTCCAGACCCTTTCGTTACATTTGCCACTGCACACCGCAACAAATAGCACAGCAGAAAATGTAAACTGCGGCTCAGTGACGTCCGATTCACAAAAGAATCGTTTGAGTAGTTTGAATCTTTTGATCACTTTGATTCTTGTGAATCTGTGGAGTCGGTTCAAAAAGGGGACTGAACAATTCGTTTGACGAATCGATTTGCGAATCTGAATCAAAATCACAAGGGGAAACCCTGACAGCAAGTTTTGTGTCTTCACTTCAGAATCTGAAGAGAGACCGTTCATGTAAATTAATCTGTGTTTTGGATAGAAATTAATAGATATGTTTGTGTCTATGAATGCTGTCAAATAGCCTACTGATGAAGTTCTGTGCGATAAGATTTGTTAAAATCTCCCGCCTTTCATTGAGATTTATTTATTTAGCCGTTAACAAGTCAACAAAATGCGGTTATCAGTTAAGTTACAATTATTTAACCAAGGTACCATGTGTATGAATCAATAATGACCAGAGGTGCTCATGAAAATATCTAACAATACATTTGCAGAACCATTTAACCTGAAATAATTGCTCTCTCCCTTTTTCTTTATTATAGTAGATGCAAATAATAATAATAATAATAATAATAATAATAATAATAATAAAAAGGGATAAGAATTTTGGTAAAAACATAAACAGAAATTAAAACACATTATTAACATTTTCACAACTGAACAACATCTTTACATTTCCTGAAGAAGATGGGGCTTTTGCCTGAGCAAAACTAGGATGTTTTGGTCATAGGCGTAGCTTGACATTTGAGCTAGGGAGGCCAGACTGTGCCAGTCATTTGTTAAATGCCCACTACTGTACTGGAAATGTATGGCAGTAATGAACATACAAATTCGTTCAAAAAAACACTTCACCCAGTGATAACTGGAAAACTGTGATTATTTAATCAAATGTGTTACTTACAATAATACCACATGCTGAAAGAGAAACCACTACAAGGGGGCGTAGTGCACTGTGCAAGTTAAATCAGCTCTGCTGGCAACCACGATGTCAGCTGATAATAATTATAACCAGAAGAAAAATGCTCATACAAATTTAGACCAATAAAGTTACCTCACAAAAAAACATTGTACCATTAAATCTGTACCAAATCATGTAAACACACAAAGACATAAAGTCACAACATTTGGTTTTTGGGGATGAAAATGCAGTGTCTTACCTAGTGAAGAGATAAAACCTTTTCTTTCGACCTGCGAAGGTATCAACATTTTTTTCTGATGAGAGAGTCGCTGTAATGTCTGCTTCAATGTGAAGAATTCCAAGAGCAGAAAACCTTTGTTCACTCATTGTTGTGTGTAGCCAGTTACGAATTCTCCGCAATGCTGAAAAACTCCACTCTGATGCCGCTGACCCGACTGGGAGGGTCAGTGCCAGCTGTAGAAGTTTGTACAGATTTGGATACGTGTCCTTTTTCACACTGTTTTGAAGATGTATCAATGAAACAGGGGTCACAGTGGCAGAGGCCTTAACAAGGTCCATCTCCGCTCTCACCAGAAGTTGGTGAATGCACAGTGGTTCAGCGTACTTCTGTAGATGTTCGATTCCTTCTTTTTCACATTTAAACACTGCAGCACATGCTTTTGCGAGGTCAATTGCCTCTCCTGTGAATCGCCTGTCAAGCTCGGAGATCACAGCATCCAACACAGGAAGATAGAGATGTTGTTGTATACTCCGTGCAGAGGATTGTGATGTTTCAGCCTGTGCTTCACCTCTGTTCTTTTCTCTATGGCCTAGTTAAGTATGTACTACATAGCTGTCACGGGGCTTTAGTCGCCCGCTTTCGTTTGCATGGAAGCAGATCGGGAGCATCTCCATGCTGTGCGTCCTCCAGCTCTGACACATTGTTTGATTGGCAGAATTCTTTCACTGTGAACCACACATCCTTCCATGCAGCGAGAGTACAACAAGTGGACTGAAGTGCCTTGTGTGCAACATGTACAATGCGCAGAAGGTCCTCAAATACAACAAGACAAGTAGTGAATTCAACTCTGTTCATGTGATCATAAAGGCCATTAGCCTCTATGGCCCATTTTTCTCCTTCATCTCACATTTCTTTCAAGGAGCCTGTAATTGCAGAGTAGTGTGTTTTAACAGAATTCACACATTGCCACTTACATGCCCATCTCGTCTCACTTGGCTTTGCGATTTCAGTTTGTTTCATGTTCAGGGCTTTCTGCATTTCATTGAAACTGTGATGATTAGAAGGCTCTGCAAACACTGCGTTTGTCAAGTACAGTACATTCAAGAATGTTTTCACAGTACGATTGACGGCGCAACATTCCACTAGGACCAAGTTCAGTTTGTGTGCCATTTAATGTATATACGGCGTGTATGGATGAACCTCTTTGATGTGTTGTTGCACCCCTGAAACCTGCCCGGACATTACAGAGGCCCCGTCATTACTCTTGGCAACGATCGGCATGTTTGTAAGTCCACACGTTTCCAGTCCTTTCCTTATTGCATCTACAGTTCCAACAGCATTATGGAATGCTGAACAATCAATAAAGCACAGGAATCGTTCTTTGATTTCAAGTTTGTCAGCATACAGTACCTCAAGCAAACAGATAGTTGTTGGGTTTTGGATGATTTTGCCTCATCAGCAATTACTGCAAAAAATCCAGTGTCTCAAACTCTCTCAGCAATCTGAAAATCCGAACTGGTGTAATTAAAATGGGTGGCATGCATCTTTTCAAACTCAGTGTCATACTTTGAAAAGAAACTACATACATCAAGAAAATTACCTTGAGATTCCAATCCTTGTGTATATTCCCTGTGTCCACGAAAGGGCAATCCGAGACGAGACAGTAATTTTATAATATCTGCATCTTTCTCAATGGAGTATTCCACCCAGGCATACTTTAAGTAATGAATGGAAAAGGCTCTCTTCCTGTCTCTGAAAGTTTTGGTTGAAAATTCTGATAAAACGGGCATCTCTGGGCATACCTCGTACTGACACAGAGAGGTGCTGTGTAGAACATTGAGCTGCTACAATGGGTGGGGCCCGCGGATCTCCTTGGTGAGATTGTCCGGGTCTGGGGTCATCCAACATGGCATCTTCGTCTGGCTGTTTTCGGTTAGGTCCAAAAGATTCCTCTGAAGTTGGTGGACTTTTTTAAGAAACTCCGAATATCCATTTATGCAACACAATATGCAAGCCGTTTAGCATAGACTACTGTTATCTTGACAGGCTACTAACCGCCAAAATGCAGATTCATCACGGGACAACTTCATACGCAAATGAGATTGGGTTTTGGGGTTAGTAAATTGAGTTTGATTGGATTTATTTTTAAATAAGATTAAAAATTGTATTAAAATACCTACATTATATAAATATTTATTTTGGAGTTAAAAATATCCTTTATTTGTGAAAATCTTTAGTAACATCTTTCAGCCATCTCCGCCCATGGTTTTGGTTGGTTGCCAGGATGCTGCTATGCAATTGCTAAACTATTCTCAGTGCTTTTTAGCGCATTGCTATGTGGTGCTAGGGTGTTCTGGATGGTTGCCAAGTGGTTACTGGTTACTGGAAAACAGCCATTATATTTTTACAATTTGGTGATACTAGTGGCACAGAGTTACACACTTTACCTTTAAATGAAATACATAATATGATTCAGATTAGGTTAATCTCTAAATTGTAGGAAAAATGTTGCCAGGTGATCTCCTTAATATTAGGAGAGGAAGTAAGCTGGATATCCTTAAATATGCAAAAGAGAGTTTCCTGTCTTTTATCTTTTCCCAGCAGCCTCATGTACTGTAGAAACTCTATACTTCATGCAGCGGTGTGTCTACACAGCTTTAAAATCCTCTGAGGTAAGATGCTGCACAACACAAAAGGACTCATGGGAAGGGAAGCCATAGCTCTATAAATACCACACTACTGTGCTCAATATGTTTAAACTATTAAGACAGTCTCGACTGACTTTTCCCATTACTAAATTAGCTCTCATAAGCCCTGTTGTGACAAAATATTTTGACCATTAACTAAGCTATATTATTTAAAGGTAAAGTATGCAATTTCTGTGACACCAATCAGAATTGCAGTTGGTTTGAGTGGCTGGAGATAACAACATTGGCTTAACAAGTTTAGGGCGGGACTACCTGTTTGCATGAACAAAGGCAGTGTTTGAGAGAAGAGAAGAGAAACAGAGAGAACTCTCCCTGCAAAATAAACCATAACATAACTTGACAATTTACTTTCCAATAGTTATAATATATGGAAACTTCCAAATGTTTGAAGCAATTCAGCATTTTAAAATATAAGCAAGGATAGAGGAAAATAAAATTATGCTGTGAGGGCAATTTTCAAAAACCACTGTATGCTTGACTGCTAGACTCTATCTTCTTAATTGACTGCGTTGCAGATTCAGATGCTGTTTAATGCAAATGGAAAACAACATAAAACTTGGAGCAACTGCCAACCAGACTGACTCTGACTACAGGAAAGAGATATATTTTTAGAAAAAAAGATCTGTAAGAAACAATCTGCGAAATCATCCATTACTTTGAATAAACAGAAGTGCTAACAGAAATCATTAGAAATATAATCAGAGGCAAATGCCTCATCTTGCCAGTATTTCTTTATTTATTTGTTTGTTTGTTAACATTAAAATGTTTCTCTAAACATTTTGTTACAGCATATGCTGACAGGTCGACCATCTGTTCTAGAAATAATTAGATGTGTTTGAGCTAACTGTGCATAGACAGAAATTCTTGACGGAGAGCAAAAGTAAAATCTCTCTCTCTCCCCCTCTCTCCTCCAAATTACTACTCACATATAGGACGCAAGTCAACGTGGTGCACAAGTTACTTTTATCTTCCTGATAAAAGTAAGCCCTCCGATCTCCAGAGCAATTTGAGAGATGTGTGTGTGTGTGTGTATGCGGAGGGGTCTTGTTTCATCCTAAAGGTGTTTATTTTGCGATAACAAATGGCTGACTGTACATTTTCTCGCTTGTTACATGGCTACTAAGCAAATTAATGAGTGGACATAAAATATTGATTTGCCTTGGAAGAAATAAAAATCTCAACAGCTGAAATCCATCTCCGGTTTGCGTCGGCGTTCTGTTGGTGTTTATTTTGTGAAAATGACCATCTGACTCCTCATTATCGAGACTATTACTAGGCTACTTGGCAGATAAATAAATACATTGACATGAAACATTGTTTTGAGTTTAAATTATTTGATTTCCTTATTTGAGGAAATCGCACAGTGATCCGAGAAGCACCGATAACCGGTCTGATATATCTTAATCCATGGATGTACGGTTGTTACTCAGATATATCAGACTGCTAGATGGTGCCATTGACCAATCAGAATCAAATATTCCAGAGTGCCGTGGAATAACGCTAAACAATGCAGGTCCACAGTGTGTTGTATGTTTTGAGGTGCTTGCAAAATACAATTTAAAACGTGTGAAACTAAGACACTTTTAAACCAAACACTCCACGAAGGCACGTTTTCCATACTCGCACGTAAAACAAGTGTCGCTCATGCTTATTGACAGTGGAGGATGAAACTGTGTCGGGTATTGAACCACAGATTGGCACGATGTGCTCATGGAAACAGGCTCAACCGTCACACTGAATATGGTAAGCTAAGGTCTATACAGTATATATAAATATATATATATATATATATATATATATATATATATATATATATATATATATATATATATATATATATGTGTGTGTGTGTGTGAAATATTGCAATTTATTAATATTACCATGAACTGGAGAAGATCAACAGTTTGAAAAATTATTGAATGTTTGGTTTTTAAATGTCTCCAATTTTGATGTTTTTTTTTTTCTCACATATACAATCTAAGTTGATTCAAACCAATCATTTACCTCACAAAACACATTATTGTTGGCACAAACCATGTGCATCCTTGCTGCAAGTAGTCTGAGTCAAATTGTTATTTTACCTTGTATAGTTTTGTTCATGTTTGTCATTGTCAAAGATGTCAAGCAGACTTTTGCAAGTCACAGAAAAATGTGCACCAAAATACAATAGAGTTTGATTGGACACACAATCTGACATCAACAAAGTATGGGAAGTGTTTTCTTCTCTCTTTTAAAAGTTGAAAAGCCTGTATTTCTTATGCTTTCTAAGCAAGATTATATGGTTAGTTGCATTTTATTATTTTCATTTAGCATTTTCCATAAAGACTTAGGCTGTAGTCCCTTTTTTATAGCCTATTCATACTTAATGTTAATGGAACAGTTCACCCAAAAAATTAGAATTCTCTTATCATTTACTCACCCTCATGCCATCCCAGATGTGTATGACTTTCTTTCTTCTTCTGTTCACAAATGAAGATTTTTAGTAGAATATCTCAGCTCTGTAGGTCGTTACAATGCAAGTGAATGGTGGCCAGAATAGGTGTGGGACATTATAGGTGTGGGTGAGAAACAGATCAATATTTAAGTCCTTTTTTACTATAAATTCTCCTCCCTGCCCAGCGGGTGGCAAAGAATGCACGAAGAATGCGAATCACCAAAAACAAAAGAGGAAGAACGTGGAAGTGAATCTAAACATTTATAGTAAAAAATGACTTAAATATTGATTTGTTTCTCGACCACACCTATTATTTTTTTTTCTGGTCTGGCCACCATTCACTTGCATTGTATGGACCAACAGAGCTGATATATTTTTCTAAAAATCTTTGTTAGTGTTCAGCAAAAGAAAAAAAGTCATACAAATCTGGTATGGCATGAGGGTGTGTAAATGATGAGAGAATTTTCGTTTTGGGGTGAACAATTCCTTTAAGTGTTAGCTTAATATATTTTTATTGATAACTTACAAAATTTATTTTTACAAATGGGTTCACTGAAGCACAGTTCTTCATGTAACAAGAAATGAGAGTCTAAGTAAGTTGAAGTTGGAAGTGATTCTCTCATTCTCCCCAAGAGAGAGATTCAAAAGAAAATTAATGATGCTGGTGAGTCATTCTCTCAGTGTTCTTTGCAGCAATGATGACAAGTGTGGATATCAGTCCTAGAGCTCCACCATGTGGTCATAAGACATATTGCAATTTTATCAATATTTTGTCCTATTATTAATATAATATAATATAATATAATATAATATAATATAGGTTAGGCAAGTCAAAACAAGTTTATTTACAGTATATAGCACATTACATATAGCCTTTAATGTTCATTCAAACTACTTTACATAGGCATAATAAAGAAGTTTTTTTTTTTTTTTAAAGTAATACATAAATAAACAAAGGCATATAAAAGGAAATTCAAAATCATTTAAAAACATAAATCAATAAGGAAATAAAAAATGGTAAAAGTTTAATTTAGAAATGGGTTCAAATGAATAAGGATAGAAGATGTATAAATAAAATGATATGAATTGATTTTAAAACATGTCTACTTATTAAAGTGTTGTATATTTTACACATAACACAACAGTAGTTGATCAGTAAGCTGTCATTAAACTGTGACTTGCAGTAAACTAATAACAGCAGCAGTCTCTTGAACCAATATCTTCTTCAAAGTCACAATGATGATCATTTCGAGGAGTACACTTTGCATGATTTATAACTACAACCATTAGATTTTTCAATCCAGATCTTTAACCACCAGGAGCATGATGTCTCAGTGTGGCTGGATGTCTCTTACAGGCAACACACTCCTGCCCCCATACTGAAGTGCAAACAGAGGCAGAGCTTCTCCTGTATGGAGACTCTGGACGGGGCCAAACTGTCTCATGTGAAACTGCAGAGCAAGTTTACGAGTCATGACCCGCAGGGCGAGAAACGATGCCAGCACCTCGGCCAGGAGGAAGGCCAGGTAGAGAGAGTGAACGGCCCACTCTAGAGGAAGGATGATGATGTCTTGATCAGTGATGAAGAAGAGGAGTATAGGCAGCTGGAAGAGGAAGGAGATCAGCCAGAATCCAGCTAACTCTGGAACCTAAAGAGACAGAGAAAAAGAGAAGAGGGTGAAGAGAAGTGAAAGAAGAAATGGTAACACTTTACAGTAAAGTTACATTTGTTAACATAAGTTAGCAACATTATTTAACATGAACTAACAATGAACAATACTTATTAAGCATTTATTAATCTTAGTTAATGTTAATTACAGCATATACTAAAATATTTTTAAAATCAAAAGTTGTATTTGTTAACATTAGTTAATGCACTATGAACTAACATGAACCAACAATGAACAATTGTATTTTTATTAAATAACATTAACAAAGACGAAAAAATGCTGTAAAAAAAATATATTGTTCATTGTTTGTTCACCGTACCTAATGCATTAACTAATGTTAACGAATGGAACCTTGTTGTAAAGTGTTACTAAATACATTCTGGTGACAGTAAATAACCATTACCATTATTATACTGTAATAACCACTAACAGTATAAAAACCCATTAAAGGGATAGTTCACCCAAAAATGAAATTCTGTCATTATTTACTCCCCGTCATGCCGTTCCAAACATTTCATTTGAAAGCTACAGCAGAGGGGATGATTTTCTGCAAAAAAAGACTTACATTTCATTTCTCACACAAAGCTATTGTATTTCTTCCAATGACTTAAAAACAAAGTGCACATATCATATGGACTATGCTCAGGGTTGGAAGGATTACTTTTGAAATGTATTCCACTACAGATTACAGAATACATGCTGTAAAATGTAATTTGTAACATATTTCTGTTAGATTACTCAAGGTCAGTAATGTAATCTAAATACTTTGGATTACTTCTTCAGCACTGGTAGATTTTTTCACTTGTTTTGATTATAAAAACTCTGCCAGTACAGTAAGACAAAATACACATTAAAAATTAGTTTTCTGAAAAACCTAAATATCTTATGCAGTGTTGTTTCTAAAACAAGATTAATCAAACTGATCTTGTTTTAAGGATTCTTAGATATTTTTACAGGAAAACAATACAAAAATTATTATCAGGAATACGATTTTTGCCCTAATATCAAAGGTCTTACTAGAAAAAAAGAAATGATGATCTAACGTGAATTTACTTGATAAAAAAATATGATCGTGCCTGGTAACATTCATGTAAAATGGCTAGAAATAGCATTTTAGCTCGTATGAATGTAACGCATCATAATAAAGTGTTTCACCACTGTTCAAATGCACTTTGGATCGCATCATTTATATGTATAAATGATTAACATCTGAAAGGACTAAATATTAAGTGAAACAAATGAAAATAAAATGCAAAGTAATCTCTTCAGTAATCCAAATACTTTTTGAATGTAACTGTATTCTAATTACCAATGATTTAAATTGTAACTGTAGTTGAATACAGTTACTTATATTTTGTATTTTAAATACGTAATCCCGTTACATGTATTCCGTTACTCCCCAACCCTGACTATGCTTTCATGATATATAAAATAATATATATAAATCATATATACTGTATAAATATATATATATATATATATATATATATATATATATATATATATATATATATATATATATTATAACTTTAACAAACTATATGATGCTTAACAGATGCTTAGTGTACATACTTATATACAGTAAATATTCATAAAAAAACTTAAATGATTTTTTAAATTAAGAACTAATATATTTAGTGTTATGTAATGTTATAATTTTTGTAAATGTTATTAATGTAAATTATTCAATTTCTCTTATTAACATACAGACATTATTAGGCCATAACCAGTATTCTAATGAATGATTTTACATTTTTCTTTTGGATTACCTTCTCTTTGAGGTTCCCCATGTAACCCAGATACACTCGCAACACTTCAAATATGCTGATCAGCACCATTCCTGTCACCAACAAGCACTGGTAATACGTTGGCAGTAAAGAGAACTGTGGAAAAAAGAGAGAGAGAATGAGATTCCCAAATTTCCACCCTTGCTGAATATTGCTTTAGAAAAACATAACCTTAGTTTGACCCAAAAAATAAAGCTTATCCAAATAGTATCATGAGAAGGTTACAAGGGGTTGCGAGAGGTTTTTCAAAGAGGGTATAATGGTCTTTCATTTCTTGAAAATGGAAATTCTTACATATGAATCACCATGATTTAGCCAAGCTTTTGAAGATACAACTTTAGAAATACTTGAACTTCAGAAAAGCAGGCGATCACAAAAGGGTGATTTAAAATAAATAAATAAATAAATAAAAGTTAAAATGAAAAATTCCCTTTTTAAAATTGTTTTCAGGTAGTTCAAAATGTTATCTGTCATAATCTGCACACCAATGCTACAAACATTGGCTGAGGATTTTCCTTAGTACTGGAGAGTTTTAACACATTAAAAAATTTCAAGCAAAAACAAAATAAAAATAGTGTTTGGCAGAATGTTATGAAACCCATCCTGATAATATATTTCCCCCCAAAATCAAAAGAAACAAAGAAGAACTTATATCTGACAATTTAACAATTTAGAGTAGAAATGTGGTTAATTGTGAAATGAAAATAACGTCAAAATGCAAACCATCTTAATGGTCATTCTCTTTACGCAAAATGTAATTTCTCTTTCTTCTAATTTTGAGCGGCGAAATGTGACCTGGATCTTTTTTCGTGAGATTCACCCCAAAATTCTACTAGTTTGTAGGCATAGAAAAGTGGTTATTCCTTCTTTCAATACTTAGATCCTCAGGATATTCTCATTTTTTTTATTTTTTATTTTTTTTTGGACATTTGGTAATACCATACAGATGGTATGATTGCAGAAACTAACTCAACACACCTTTAATTCCAGCATCACAACCTCAGAAATCCACCAAAAGGGGAAGAAGAACATGTTGAAATACAGCAACATCTGCAGTGAGAGATGAGACGAGACCTCACTGCACACTGGAGAGCAGAAGAGCACATGCTTGTTTGAAAGATCAACAGGTTTAAAGACCATTTAGCAAGGTAAGCAATCAATAATAATGTTTAATTAAACTGATTTGTTTCTTAAAATGTTTATTACAGATTGCTTTCCCCACCCTAGCTGGGGTAAATTGCATTGCTATTGCTGGGTTTACCACTTCTGTTATTGTAGAACCTATTATAAACACTGCAGAACACCATTAATGGTGAATTTATTGTTTCATATTTCTCTTGCAATGTGAGAAAGACCATCAGTGTGAAACATTTTTAGCATTTGATCATAGTTGCGGGAACAAATTTTTGGCAAGGGGTGCTGCAGTTTAGGCAGACGATTTACACATCATGCATGTGCAAGGAGGGCATCAGAGAACCTATCACTGTACACCCATTGTACAAAGAGGCCTCAGTTTGTTCCTGAGAGGCAGCAGATGCCCTAACCCTGCCCCCCACCCTAATACTAACCATATGGATGGGTACCCTGCAAGGAACAACTAGAGGCACCTTTCTTCCATTGCCATCACCGTACACACACACATACAAAATGCAATGGAACGTTTTCACCAGCAGTTAAGTCATTCAATAAGCCAGCCAATGCATTAGTTATATTCTACCATGTTCAAAAGTGTTGTCATGTCAGTGTGGATGAGAAATAACCATAAAACACATACAAATTGTTCAGACAAAGTAGCTTTTAAAATGAACTCATATGCTAAAATATTAAGATATTAAGAAATGTCCTACCTGTTACTTGAAGACCTCACATGTGGCCTTGAGCTCAGGGGTATTGCTAATAAATGTCTTCATGAGATTTTCAATATCCAATGATTTATGTTAAACACAAACAAACATCAGAAGATTAAGTTTTTGCTCAGCTGAGGTTTTAGTGCTTTCCGTAGGGCGACGAATCACAAGAACACAAAGCTCTAACCTGTACTGTTTTTTGTTTATTATAATTTCAAAGGATGAGCTTACGCATGAGTAAAGGACAATATTCTTGATCTTTTTCTTTTTTTTTTTTTTTTGCTTTTGTGCAAATAAAAGGAAAAAAAGGGAGGATAAAAAGTTCACTAGTGCCCATCACCACCACAGGGTTCTTTCTTCAGTTCGGCAGAGCCCTGCCCACAAGCATGACAAATCTCTCCAAAATGGGACACAATTTTTATTAGCGTAAATTATATGATATTTCGTTGATACTGTTTTCCAGTCTTGCTCACTAGGAGGTGCTTCAGCACCCTCAGCACACCCCTTCCCACTCCTTTGCATATGATCTAGACAAGGTTTAAAGTGCTTTGCATTGGCTTTGGTAGACGCCTTACCTTCATTATCCTGATAAGGATCCCTGAAGTCTCCACTGTCTCTCGTCCTGTTATTTATAAACACTGACCCACTTATATTAGCCAGACCTACTCTCAGATTCTGAGGAATAGGTGTGTAAAACACAGGCATGGCAGACTACATTAAACACTCGAACAGTCAGTCATGCAGCTCCCTTTTGGTTTGTGCAGTTTGAGATTAATTGGTGCCATCCAAGAGCTAACCAGATTAAATCCAAGGAAACAGATGGAGTCTGACAGCAGATTAAGGCTGTCACTCTTACAAAAATGTACCATGGTAACCATAGTTATAGTTATTGCTGCTATAAAAATGAAGTTAAATAAATGAAACATATTAATAAATATTATATAATTTGCTAATAATTTATTAGAATTGAATTCTAAAATATATATGTGTGTGTGTGTGTGTGTGTGTGTGTGTGTGTGTGTGTGTGTGTGTGTGTGTGTGTGTGTGATGATAATATATAGTATTAATTAATATTATTGATTATAAAAGAAACATGTTCACGGTTATTTATTCATTTAATTTTTACGTTGTTATTTTTATTTATCATTATTTTGTACGGATTTATTGCTGTAATAAAATGAATTGGGTATTAATTTTAAATTATTATTTACACATTAATTATTAATTATAAAATAAATATACACTGTTATTCATTTTATATGTATTATTTTATTTTGTTATTTATTTAGTTATAATTATTATTTATGTATTTATTGCTGTAATAAATAAATTAAATTAATGAAAATTTGTGACTAATCGTTAAAGCTGTCAGAAATAATTATAAGCCTAATTGTTGAATTTTTCTTTCTAAAACAAATTGTCTCAGCAAAATTAGCTCTCAAACAATAGAACCACTAATTGAGAAGAACTGCTTTACATTTTATCATTTTAATCCGAATTCAAGCACAATTCTAGACCCGGAAAAACTGGCCTTACAAAATGTACCATCATTACCATAGTTTCTGCCAAAATATCAGTTACTACAGCTGAGGTTACCAGTGTAAAACCATTAATTTAATTTAATGGCCCTCTTCAAGTGGGTTTGTGAGGGTGTTTGTGTAATTGATTTCCTTTGTAAAAATGAAATAGACTCATAGATGTTCAACAATCATTCAATTCAAATATTTTATAAAAGTTTATTTTAAAATCCCAAAACTGTTGAGATTAGGACAGTGGTACACCAGACTGCCTCCAGCCATCTGTGTGTCAGTCCAGAGTCTGGCTTTGTTTCTAAACCCTGGGATTCTGGACGTCATTAATCGCAGGCTGCAGTACCGACAGTAACCGGCAGATGTCACAGTTCGTCCCGCGACGCTCCGAGAGGGAAATGTTTGAACTCCTCAGGGACCTCCTCGCCTTTCTGTGACCTCTTATAGAAACCAAGAGAATCCAGCAAGCTGCTGATCTCATCTGCCTTCATATTCTTCACAGGAACAACCTGAGGAAGGCACAGATTAATGTCAGAGTAGTGAAAGATAAAAATACTTAATACCAACCTACTTGCACAGTCTCTGAATCATACAATTCAATTTCTGTCATGAAAACTTTTTCTTAATCTTCCAACATGGTTGCCCACAAGCAGTTTTTGTTACACATTAATTAATACATTTATGTAATTATAGATTATGTATTTTAGTTTACATAATTTAAAAAAACATTATATTATACAATAGTTTATACTAATTACCAAATAAATAAACAAATGTATGAATGAAAATAGGCTACCTTTTAGATTATGAAATAAAGTGTAACATTAATATAATATTAGTGTGGGGAAAAAATTCATTTATTTTTTATATTAATTTAATACTATTATTCATGTCACAATGGTGGGCCACAAGATGTTTTGCTACACATTCTTAAATAAATGAATATGTTCTTAATGAGAAAAGTGCATATATTGTGTCCCACCTTAATATAAAAATATATTAAAAAAAATTAAAAATTTAAAAAACAAATTTGCATACAAATAATATAGTGTTATTCCAAAAACCAGTAAGATTTCATGATATGTTTTACCTTCACCTGCTCATCCTTATAGTTGTAGAAAATCAGACGTGGATTTTTATTCTCTCCTGAATCATACTCCAGGTTATGACTTTAAACAGTAGGCTAAGGTTAACAGCACTAGGCAAATGACCTTTGAAGTCACGAAGCACATGGCTGTGGCCTCTAAACGTTTAAACATATGGCAGCACAAAAACAGCACACAGGGCTTGTAAAGTTGTTACCAAAACGACTTATACGAAATTGAATATATGGTGTACTGACGATGACAAAAGAAGACTTAAAAATATGCTATAAATCTGTGACACCTTCCCTCCCCCAAACTAAATCTATAAAAAGACAATAGTCCCATCTCTGGAGTGAAAATCACAGGAAAAAACATATAAATAAATAAAATCAGAGGGAATTTCAAAGGCAATGCATGAAAATGTCAGGATACTATAATGCCAATCGCTCCATCAAGAAATTGTAGAGCTCTGGCATCTTCTTTATGGATCATCCGACCACACTGGGAGCCTGGAAATGGACAGAGTAAAGATTTACAATCAGCACTAAGTAAAATGAAAAAAAAAAACCACCAACAACAACAACAACGAATGGTTTAACCAACTAATCAACTAATGGTGTTTTCCTCCAAAAAAAACTAAAACTTCAGAAAACGCTCTCCTTAAGCGCTTAATTTGGAAAACGATGACGTTAAAAAACTGAAAGTGGAGTTTTCAAACTTCTGGACATGACCTAAATGTTCTATAAGATATTTTCAACACTGTAACATTTACAGCCTTAAAGGTGCACTCGAGCCTTTGTTTGTGTTGTCTTGGAGTTAAACTGACACCTAGGGGCCTGGATGCTGCATCATTCAAACGCAAAAGTTTTCGGTTAAAGATGCCATCGCAGAGAATATGAATCACTATTCATAGTCAGCCATGATTAATTTAATCCATGAGTTAAAGTGTCCAATATCAGGGTAGTTACTGAGATTAAAAGAGTAGTATTCGTCTGGTCATTTGATCCTAACATGGCAGCCCCAGTGAGGAGACCCCCTCCATGTAGTATAAAACCACTTTTATAAGGTTACTGATATGACTGGAGTCCTTATCTCATGTGAGTGGTCATGATTTTATACATATGTTTCAAAAATGTAAAAAAAAAAACAAAATGACTGAGTGCACCTTTAAATGAAAGGTGCTGTAATATCTTAGCATTCTGAAGCTTTCACGTGACAGAGCCAAAAATAATTTACAAAATGCTGTATAAAGGCAGATTTAAAAGAGTATAACTTGTCACCCCACAAAACATGTCAACTTCCCAAAAGTATTTCTTGTCAACCACCCATGTCTATTTGAAAAATTGTCCAAACTTCCACTGAGCACTCACCAGCAGTTTACCTCTGGCTATGTCAAGCTGTTCCTCCTCAGCACTGCTCTCTGAAACATTTTCAGCACTTCTGCCTGTGGCACACAGAGTCAACAGGGCCACCAGTGTGACCCACATACTGCCGTTGGGGTGGAAGACCTCCATGCAGCCAAAAGAGATTGAGGTCTTTGGTGAAATTAGGGTTTTTGCAGTAGATATGGGCAGGCTGATAGATATCCACTGGCATGTGGCAAAGTCTGATTGGTCGATTTGTTAGATTTTGGTTGAGAGAAATCGAGAAAAACATTAATTAAAAGAAATGATTGTTTAAACAGCACTTGAAGTCAAGAAATGCATCCTGTAACAAAGGAAACCCAAGACTGTAATTTGCTTGAAAAAGTCAAATGTTCTCTAAAATTTGTTACATTTGAATTTTTTTTTTTTTTTTTTTCATTATCAGAGTTTTGTGGCCTCTGGGCAGCTGCAGCTGCATCCGATTCTCCCACCATTTACCAATGAAGAACTTGCAAATGCAAACTCCAACAGCTACTGTGTAAACAATGTTCTTATGAAGTAGAGTTTCAAGTTAGTCACTTAAATCTTATTTGAATTCACAATGCTCCTTTATTCCTATCAGTGGCAGATTTCGGCATAGGCACTATGCACTAACTGACACCAGTATTTTAGAGGCAACACATAGTAAATATAGTTTATTTTTTGTAAATGTGGGGGTCCAGATGTTTTTTAGTCAAATTTAAGTTGGTTGTATTTAATCATTACTCTTACATGGATTTATTATTGCTTATTGATTTATTTATTTTTTTAAATCATTACTTGACAGTCTGTTTGCGGTGTTACTTTAACAGGTGAAAATACCATAGACACCATGTCTTCAAAAAGACAACATGTCCTTTTAACTAACTTGTTAGAGACCACATGAAATAGTCAGCCATAAATTACATCAACCCTGGTGTTATCTATCTTAAGGCGGCATATTTCAAAGCCTGAATCAGTTTGTATATGAAAGTGTCTTTTCGTTTAGGCCAGGGGTTTTCAAAGTCTTGGACATTAATCCCCCCACCCCCCCCCCCCTCCGGGAAATTTACAAGACTGCACCCCCCTTAACCCCCAATTTTTGTTTTTACAAACATACATAATGTCAAATAGGCCCGTCAAAAATTAAATATGGCACTACTCTAAATAAGGTCTATTCAGGTGAACTGTTTCTTTAAAGGGATAGCTGCACTGATTTTAGGTCACCTATTGAGGGCGACAATGTTTCAGGATGGAGTTTTGGCACCGTTTGGGGAAAAGTGCTTCCAAAACGCTTGCCACAGACAATTATGCTTCCAATGAAAATAAACCATTCTCCATTGGAATGCTGCAGGAAAACCATCATACTCTATCATCCACAGGCGAAGCTGGGGTCCCGTCTTTCTGTCTCTCTACAGCTGTGGCCAGGCGCTGTTGTGTCAGATGACAGAGTCGTCCCCATCTAAAAAGACACAGATTTTCCCTCTTGACCCATGTAATTCTGTGAAGATGTAACAAAACAATCAATCTGAGTCTTGGGACTAGGTGAGATTAAACACAGCTTTGATTGGTCGGATAGAGTCTTAGTTTTAGCAATAGAAGCATTATTGTGTATGTGTTTGAGTGTGGAAGAGAAAGAGGGGAAAAGAATTAAAGTTTTTCCCATGATATTTCCCACATGTGTTTTAGATCTTTTAGCAAACTTTTAAGTCATCATATTTTATTAAAACCATATACAGTGGCCCCAAAAAGTATTTGCCAACTTTAGCCACACTTGAAAATGTTTGAATGTTTTGTATCAAACCAAGTGCCATTGTTTTTTTTTTGTTTTTGTTTTTTTTTTACAAAAAGTTAGGATTTAAATGATAAAACAACAGTTATACTGTCCAAAATGAAGACCAAATGTACTAAGGCACTTTCTGGTTGTCAAATATTAGGGAAACATGTCCTTAGTAAATGTGATGAACTACTGTGGTTTCTGTGGAATTTATACATCCATCCACTAAAAGTCCCCTTGGTACCAGTCATTGCAGAAAAGTTAGTTCTGAGAAAAGGTCTGGTATTATTTATCTGCAAATGCCACTTGCACATTTGCATATTTTTATATCTAATACAATGATATTAATTCAACTCTACAGTAAGTGTGACTTGAGGATCCAAAAGTGTCCACGTCAACGTGCACATAAGATCTGTTGCGCTCACACTTGCCAGCATGCTGTTTTACAGCAGCACCCATAATAAGCAGAAGCCATTTCCTCCACCGGATCCTTTGGACTCTCGTCCTCACTCGCTCTCTTTTTTCTCTCTCTATCCTGCCTCTCTCTTGTTTTTCTCCACACTCAGCATTTAGGTGCTTCCCCCTGTTTCCAAAACAAGCACAGTTTGATCTTGGACGTCTGGATCCTTAGGGCATACACACACACTTACTGACATAAACTCACTCTTTCTGTTTTTTTGTTTTTTTTTAAATCTATTGGTTTTTATTATTATTATTATTTATTTATTATATATTTATGTTGTGTGTTTTCTTATCTTTTTTCTTTATTTTTTATTACATTATGTCATATTTTCTAAGTTCATTTAAAATGATATAATCAGATACATACAGTAAATTCATTAAGACAAACAACTTTTATATAATAAAATTGTAAATAAATTATTATTGTAACATTGCTAAAAGGTTGCATTAGTAATAAATACATAAGAATATGTAAAAAGTATTGTTCATTGTTAATTAATGTTAACTATTGCGTTAACAATTGTTAACATTTCAAGTTGCATATTATGACATTAGTTAATGCATCATGAACTAACAAAGTACATTAGCATTTCAATTTCCAAGGGTTATAAATGCGGTATAAAATCATTGTTCACTGTTTATTCATGATTACTAATGCTTAAACTAATGTTAATGATTAGAACCTTCAAAACAATGTGTTTTTCAGTTATTTTAACCAAAACAGTCTGAAATGACTGTGTACTGTAAATTTATGTTGTTAAATTGTCAAAAACTCACTCACACGCATGCACATTTTGTTTCTAACTTTTTTATTTTTCGCCAAAAGTGATTATTTATTTTTGGCAACGCTAAATTAGTTAACCCAAGATTTTAGGTTCTGTTTTATTGAGATGATGATTAAAAGAGAATTATGGAAGTTTCAGTTCAGGTTTATATATTTAGATTTCTAGGGTAGATTCGCACGAGTGGGGATGACATCATCAGTCTGGATGCAGACTGCAAACTGTCTGGACGGCAATCATTCACATACATAGACGGGGAAGGCCCAAAGCTGATCGCATATAAGATAATGGAGGAAAGGCAGAAAAAGAGAGAAGTGTGGATTGCCACCATTGCAGATCTACCCTTGTGCTGTAATCCAAGTCTTCTAATGAAAACCACATGCTTGCTGAAATAGCAGGGGCCCAGAGAGAGAGAGAGAGAGGGAGAGAGAGAGATGCAGAGAGTGAAGAGGGGGTGTGAAAGATAGAGCAACAGGATGTAGACACAGCTTTAAAGGACACAGACACTTTTTAATGAATCCAGACTGTGGTCCTCTTAGATCCTGTGAGCAAAGGGAGATTACGGGTTCATAAATGGAAGTTGCATATATATATATATATATATATATATATATATATATATATATATATATATATATACATACATACACACTACCGTTCAAAAGTTTAGGGTTACTTACTCATTCTTTATTTTTTGTAATTTTTTCACATTTTTTCACATTTTAGAATAAGAGTAAAGTCATCACAACTATCGAATAATAGAAATGGAAATATGGGAATTATGTTGTGACTAAAAAAATCTAAATAATTATCAAAACTATGTTATATTTTAGCATCTTCAAAGTGGCCACACTTTGCCTAGATTTTGCAGACATTTTCTCAACCAACTTACTGAGGTATCACCCTGGGATGCATTTTAAACAGTATTGAAGGAGTTCCTATCTATATGCTGGGCACTTAGTGGCTGCTTTTCTTAATTATTCGGTCCAAGTCATCCATTTCAAAAACTTTTTTTTTTTTTTTTTTTTTGTAAATAAACTTTTAGTTTTGTAATTAAATAAATGTATATGTTTGCACAATTATATTTTTGTCTACAAAACTAATTTCAAATATTTAAGCATACACCTTCAGATCAAAAGGTTTTTAAGATCACGAGAAACATTTCAGGCAAGCGACCCCAAACTTTTGAATGGTAGTGTACACTGGCAGCCAAAAGTTTGGAATAATGTACAGATTTTGCTGTTTCAGAAGGAAATTGGTACTTTAATTCACCAAAGTGGCATTCAACTGATCACAAAGTATAGTCAGGACATTACTGATGTAAAAAACAGCACCATCACTATTTGAAAAAAGTCATTTTTGATCAAATCTAGACAGGCCACATTTCCAGCAGCCATCACTCCAACACCTTATCCTTGAGTAATCATGCTATATTGCTAATTTGGTACTAGAAAATCACTTGCCATTATATCAAACACAGCTGAAAGCTATTTGGTTCATTAAATGAAGCTTAACATTGTCTTTGTGTTTGTTTTTGAGTTGTCACAGTATGTGATAGACTGTCATGTCTTAATATTAGGACAAAAATGGCAAAAAGGAAACAGCTTTCTCTAGAAACTCATCAGTCAATCATTGTTTTGAGGAATGAAGGCTATACAATGCTTGAAATTGCCAAAAAAAACTGAAGATTTCATACAAAAGTGTACACTACAGTCTTCAAAGACAAAGGACAACTGGCTCTAACAGGGACAGAAAGAGATGTGGAAGGCCAGATGTACAACTAAACAAGAGGGTAAGTACATCAGAGTCTCTAGTTTGAGAAATAGATGCCTCACATGTCCTCAGCTGACAGCTTCATTGAATTCTACCCGCTCAACACCAGTTTCATGTACAACAGTAAAGAGAAGACTCAGTGGTGCAGGCCTTATGGGAAGAATTGCAAAGAAAAAGCCACTTTTGAAACAGAAAAACAAAACGAAAAGGTTAGAGTGGGCAAAGAAACACAGACATTGGAAAACAGATAATTAAAGAGTGTTATGGATCTTAACCCCATTGAGATTTTGTGGGATGAGCTAGACTGTAAGGTGCTTGAGAAGTGCCTGACAAGACAGCCACATCTATGGCAAGTGCTACAGGAAGCGTGGGGTGAAATGTCACTTGAGTATCTGGACAAACCGACAGCTAGAATGCCAAGGATCTGCAAAGATGTCATTGCTGCAAGTGGAGGATTTTTTGATGAGAACTCTTTGAAGTAGTTTAAGTTGATTGTAATAGTAATTTTTCATGTTATTAATGTCCTGACTATACATTGTGATCAGTTGAATGCCACTTTGGTGAATTAAAGTACCAATTTCTTTCCATAAGAGCAAAATCTGTACATTATTCTAAACTTTTGGCTTCCAGTGTGTGTGTGTGTGTGTGTGTGTGTATGTATGATATATATATATATATATATATATATATATATATACATATATGCATGTATCGTGAACCCCACTGGTGTCTCAGTTTGAGATTTTCAAAATCTGGTCACCCTATTGAAAACGTGCTAGCTGTGTCTGGGACTTCAATTATGACACATCTGAACCTTTATTGGAATGACTATTTGTTGCACTGACAATGCATGATTTTAAAACAAACCATCTTTTCACTTTTTCTGTCTTACACCTTCTATCAGTGATTTGTTTTACATGTCATTCGGAATTGATATAGAGTTTTGTTTGATGTTCAGTTTTCAGAGTTGCGACACGACTTACTCTCTCATGTCAAATGCACTAAAGAGGACTTTTTGGTTAAAGTAAAAAAAAAAGAAAAAAAGAAGCATTTTAAATCGGAATTATGCATTTTCTTCTACTGTAATATCAGTAATGAAATTCAGCTGGTCTTATTAAAATGAAGATTTGTAATATTATAAGTACACTGCCTTGACAAAAAAAGAAAAACGTCACCGTTTGGATTTAAATAAGCATATACTTAAGAGCCTATGATTGGATCATTATTGCAGTGATTAATATGTTTCAGCTGGCAACAATTCTTTTAACCCTGACTGATGCAGTGTGTAGCTTCTCATTTCTTAAACAACCATGTCGGAAGAAGTATCCCATGGTCGTGGAAAAGATGTTACTGTGTTTCAGAAGGGGCAAATTATTGGCCTGCATTAAGTAAAGAAAACAACTAGGCGATTGCTGAAATCACTTGAATTGGGTTAAGATCTGTCCAACACATTATTAAAACCTGGAAGGATAGTGGTGAACCGTCAGCTTTGCAGAAGAAATGTGGTCAGAAAAAAAATCTTGAATGATCATGATCGGAGATCACTAAAATGCTTGGTGAAGTCACATCGTAAAAAATCGACAGTAGAACTCATGGCTATGTTTAATACACACACAATATGACGAGAACTTACAGGACTGGGACTAAGCAGCTGTGTGGCCACAAGAAAGCCACTTGTTAGTGAGGCTAATCACATAAAATGACTTCAGTTTGCTAGGGAGCATAAAGATTGGACTGTAGAGCAATGGAAAAATAAATTAATTTTTTCTTCAGTGACAGAATGGGCATATTCCAGAACAACAATGCCAAGATTCATCAGGCTCAAATTGTGAAAGAATGGTTCAGGGAACGTGAGGAATCATTTTCACACATGAATTGTCCACCACAGAGTCTTGACCTTAACCCCATTGAAAGTCTTTGTGATGTGCTGGAGAAGACATTAATACAAGATCTCGTCCAAAAGTTAATGCAACTCAGAAATTAATGTTGTGACTATGCATAAGGTTGTCGAAACAATGCCACGACAAATGTACACCATAAACAAATCTAAAGGCGGTCCAATGAAATATTAGAGTGTGTGACTTTTTTTATTTTATTTTTTTTGGCCAGGCAGTGTATTATTTACAAACTGTACATTTGGGTGTTCAGCTATATGACCCACGTTGCACAAAAGCATTTTTTTCCCCATTCTATATGTATCACTTGATATAAAAACTAAATGTAATGAAAAACTAAAACTAAACTATAAAAATATTTAAAAACTAAACTAAAACTAACAAAGAACTAACAAACAAAATGAAAATTAAATTGGAGCGAAACATTTTAAACAAAACTTTTATAACCTTGCGCTCAACACACATACTAAATGATGTTTTTTGTGAGGGTCAGGTTTAGGGGTAGGGTTAGGGTTAGGGTTAGGGGATAGAATTTATAGTTTGTACAGTATAAAAATCATTATGTCTATGGAGAGTCTCATAAAGATAGCTGCACCAACATGTGTGTGTGTGTGTGTGTGTGTGTGTGTGTGTGTGTGTGTGTGTGTGTGTGCACATGTCTGAGGACTTTGTGAGTGCAAACACACATCCACATGTGTGCTCATATTTCTGGATTTTGTAGTTCAATCCATGCATTTCCAATGGCCAGTCATTTTTGATCGGGAACACAAAAATTGTAACAAAGTGAAATAAAACCAAAACAATTTTAAGAAAACGGTCCAATTATTATTATTATTATTATTTATAAGCAAATGATATGACCAGAACACAATGTAAGGGTTCAGTCCCTTTAATGTCATAGGAGAAACTTTTTAAGTTCCTATATGTCACTGTATGCAAGTGGTTTGGACAAAAAAACAACTAAATGAATAAATGCAAAGGAGCTGTTGGTTCTCCTTTTAATGGCCCTTTTCTAGCCAGTGGTCTTACGAAAGAGGAAATGAGCCTTTATGCTGTTTTCCATTTTGGTCTAATCTGACTTTTTTTTTTCTGCTATGATAGTTACAGAAGCAACTCTCTCTCTCTCTCTCTCTATCTCTCTCTCTCTCTCTCTCTCTCTCTTCCTGAGATCCAGTAAAAAGAAGAATAAAAACATCTTTGATCTGAAACCTAAGCCTTAAATAAACCGTACTACTTCCTCCTCTCACAGCAGAGAGAGGGAAAAAGAGAGAGAATGACAGAGGGAAGTGAGAGGATAAGAAAGGGGAAAGAGGGAGAGGAAAAAAGGGCAAAGGGGGTGGGATGTGTGGATAGGGATAAATGCAGAAAAGTTTTCCATTAGACACAGATCCGCTTGCATAAAATTGACATTAAAAATATGCTGACAAAAGAGGAAAATGTGAGTGTTACAGACAACTGCTTGCTGACCATGTACATCTCTCTCACAAAGAGGAAATTTTAATTACAAAGTCTATTAAGAAAGGCTTTGCTTATTTGTATGTCATGGCACAAAAGCATGAAAATGGGTGAAACAGTGCTGTAAATCTTTTGTTGTTACCAGCTGCAGACTTAGTAAATAAGAGAATGTATTTTATATTGTCATCTTTGACATTTTATAACTAGTTGTGTTTGCTGAGACAAGCATCTCTATTACTATAGCTCAAACTTAGGGTTTAGGATTTAAACAAACCTAAACCTAGTATTAAAGGAATGCTTCGGGTTCAATACAAGGCGAATGCAATTGACAGTATTTGTGGCATAATGTTTATTACCCCCAAGAATGTTTTCCCTTTTTTATATTTATATATACAAAAGACATAAACATTATATGTGTTAAAATGATTTTAGTGTGATAAAATCGCTTACTAACCTTATCTGAGTAAAAATACATATCCAATTTTACAACTTCGTTTCCATGATGACACAACGTTGGTAAACCCTGCAAGTGATTTAAAAGTGATTTCTAAAAGCATGTGAACATTTATAGCGTTTAAGTGGTACTTGTGGCTATACTTTTGAAACAGTGTGTATTTAATGTTTAATGTGGACTGACCCCATTCACTGCCACACATATTTTTTGTGATAATCAACATTATGTCACAAATGCTGTCGATTGACCTTAACTTGTATTGAACGTGGAATATTTCTTTACAATTTTCAGTACATTTATGATTTGGCAGACACTTCTATTTAAAGCAAATTGCATGCATTCAGGGCATACAGTTGTGCTCAAAAGTTTGCATAGCCTTGGAGAATTGGTAATATATGTACCATTTTTAAAGAAAACATGAGTGAGCAGCCAAAACACATTTCTTTTATTTCTTATGGGATTCATATTCAACTGTAGGTTATAACAGAATGGCACAATCATAAAACAAAACATGGCAACAAAGAATAAAATGAAATGACCCCTGTTCAAAAGTCTGCATACCCTTAGTTCTTAATACTGTGTATTGCCCCCTTTAGCATCAATGACAGCGTGCAGTCTTTTGTAATAGTTGTCTATGAGGCCCCAAATTCTTGCAGGTGGTATAGCTGCCCATTCATCCTGACAAAATGCCTCCAAGTCATGCAAAGTCTTTGGTCGTCTTGCATGAACCACACGTTTGAGATCTCCCCAGAGTGGCTCGATGATATTAAGGTCAGGAGACTGTGATGGCCACTCCAGAACATCAACTTTTTCTGCTGTAACCACTGGAGGGTCAACTTGGCCTTGTGCTTAGGGTCATTGTCATACTGGAAAGTCCAAGAGTGTCCCATGTGCAGCTTTTGTGCAGAAGAATGCAAATTGTCTGCCAGTATTTTCTGCTAACATGCTGCATTCATCTTGCATATATTTTTACAAGATTCCCCGTGCCTTTAGAGCTCACACACCCCCAAATCATCAGTGAGCCACCACCATGCTTTACAGTGGGGATGGTATTCTTTTCACTATAGGCCTTGTTGACCCCTCTCATCACTCCAAATTACAGTGTGCCAGAAGCTGTGAGGCGTGTCAAGGTGTTGTCGGGCATATTGTAACTGGGCTTTTTTGTGGCATTGGCACAGTAAAGGCTTCTTTCTGGCAACTCGACCACACAGCTCATTTTTGTTCAAGTATCGTCGTATTGTGCTTCTTGACACAACCACACGTCATTTTCCAGAGCAGCCTGTATTTCTCCTGAGCTTACCTGTGGGTTTTTCTTTGTATCCCGAACAATTCTTCTGGCAGTTGTGGCTGAAATCTTTCTTGGTCTACCTGACCTTGGCTTGGTATCAAGAGATCCCCGAAATATCCACTTCTTAATAAAAGATTGAACAGGCTTTGGATATCTTTTTATATCCTTTTCCATATTTATAAAGTTCCATTACCTTGTTACGCAGGTCTTTTGACATTTCTTTTCTGCTCCCCATTGCTCAGTATCTAGCCTGCTCAGTGCATCCATGTGAGAGCTAACAACTCATTGACTATTTATACACAGACACTAATTGCAATTTAAAAAGTCACAGGTGTGGGAAATTCATCTTTAATTGCCATTTAAACCTGTGTGTGTCACCTTGTGTGTCTGTTACAAGGCCAAACATTCAAGGGTATGTAAACTTTTGATCAGGGCCATTTGGGTGATTTCTGTTATCATTATGATTTTAAAAGGAGCCAGACAACTATGTGATAATAAATGGCTTCATATGATCACTATCCTTAAAGTTTTTTGCATGATCAGTCATATTTTCAAAATCAATACCAAAATTTCACCATTTCTGCCAGGGTATGCAAACTTTTTAGCACAACTGTATACAGTATATCTACATCTAGGGACCAGAAGATCATGGAGACTTTTAGTGTAGCTCATGGAGTGTGGGCTGTTTTGACTTTGACCAATCTGCAACCATAAAGCAATGCCTTAGCAACCACCCAGAACACTGCATAGCAACGACCCAGCAACCCCCATTTTCATTTTCGACAAAAAGGTAAAAAGCCAGTTATTACAGCAGGTATTGTTTTATTTTTATTTTTTTCTGCTTTGCAAATTCACAAATCTTCAAACTGGTGAACAGATTTTGTGTGAGTGCAGTAAATCATTTTATTTTTAGCCCAACATCTCATTAATTCTATGATTAACTGCCCTGTTATCACCTCAGATCACTCAGACTTATATCACAGTGTGAGTACAGTAGATTTAGCCTGTAAAAATATATTATACACACATATGATCTCAGCGCTGTAGCGGTACAGTAAAGAGCTGAGCTCAGCATCCAGTGGTTAGCGGCAGTGACACGCGCCAAGCGTCTTTCCAGTAATAACCCACATATGGTAAGACACAGACACGTAAGAAAACAAAATGGCTAGGATTGAGTTAGAGTATTGCCTACAGAACTGAGAATACAGAGGCCCCAAAAAAGTATTTGGACACACTTAGGCCACACTTGTTTAATTTTTATAGCTTACATAACAAAATAACACAATCAATTGGCATCTGCAAAGAAATTATTCTTGAGTTTTTCTTAGAAATAAATTCGCATTTCTGAGCCATATTTTCAATGACTTTTAACCAACTGGTCCCAAGGTGATTTTTAGTTTCACACAGTTCATTTTTTAAGTTCACACAGGTGTCCAAGCAGAGTAACCACAATAGTTCATAACATTAACTGTGGATATTTTCCACTAGTTTGACAACCATAAAGTGTCTTCATTTTGAACAGTATGTAGCCAAGTGTAGAAATTTCATGTAATTTAATTCTAGTCATAAATTGGACATGTCACTTTAAGAACCGGAGTTTTGTGACACCAGCTTTCCAGCACTCTCTCATGTTAGAAACCTGAGAACATACATTGGGCAAGAGAGCTCCCAGTTTTGTTCATCGGTTGAGAATTCTTTGGGTAAATATAACATTTTACACAAAATGTTGTTAAATTGCATGAAATATGTGTTCAGAATAGTTGTATGTTAGAACCGAGTGTTTGTTATGGATCATTTTTGAAGGGTGCATTTGGATTGCATGTGTGAAGTTTGACTTTTCTGCACATGCAAGAACTGGGTATGTAAATTTAGAATTAATCATACCTGTATCTTATTTAATGATATGTAGCCCCGAGTGTTTTCCATTTAAGTGAACATGTGTAATGAGAATTCTATTGTTTTAAACTCCAATACATGTCCTTAAAGCCTGGTTAAAAATAAGTAATATACTGTGAGTGATTTAAGCATGTGTTAAATGCATAAAATGCTGTGAATGCTATAAGCATGTATTAAGGTGATGTATGCTGAAGCATATGGATAGGCTTATGCCCTGTTTGTATTTTCTTTTTGACATTAGCCTCTACCGTATTTCGTTGAACCATATTTCATTTTTGTATTTCATTTGTTTTTGTTTTTTGGAGGGTTTTTTTTTTTTTTTTTATATACGGCCCCATCGACCACTGTTTTTCTTTTTTAACCCATCAGAATAAAACCCCCAAATATTTTTTTTTTATTCTGTGTGGTTTATTCACAACCCTACAAGTATATTTACTATTGTTTTATCATTAAAAAAAAAACAAAAAAAAAAACACATTGTTTGTTTCAGTATAATGAAATCTAGAATAGCAACAGTACACGGACCCCTTTCTAAGAGTAAAAACATCCTAATGATACAGGGAGGGAATATATTTTCCCACCTAGACTATAAGAGTATGATTTATGTTAATGTTATGTTGATGTCAGCCTTTATTATACAATCATTTTCTCTCTGCTGTCTGTTGCTCACTGAATCGCCCGTTTCCGATGGAAACCTGCTTAAACAGGCAGAGTAGCACAGCGTGTCAGCTTTCCAAAGTACCAGCATGGCTCCATTGAATTCTCATAACTTATAGAATTATAAAAGATCCATTCTGTTTTGGAAAACAAAACAAAACACATTTCTGAGCCCCTTTCAAGTGTAACTCAACCCTCTGCCTTTTTCTGCCTTTACTCATAATGTTTTTCTTCCCCCCCTTTATTTTTTCACAAGAGCTGAATTCGCTACCAGATGTGGATGCAATCTGTTCCTGTTGCCATGACAACCACGGAGTTCTGAACAGGCTTGATGTTGTGGACCTGTTGGCTAATGTTCAGTGGCTGCTCAGATGGGCCTGTTGTTTTGAAGGACCCACCACCTGATCGTGGTCCAAGTCTCGGAGAGATATGTTTAGACTGGCACTCGATGTGTCATATCGCCGCCTCCGAAATTTCTTTTCTCTCCACTTGCAGATGGTGGCCATACTATTATATCTTGGTAGTTATTGTGCAAAGGCTTAATGCTTGCTTCTGAAATCTTTATTTTTCGAATGCATAGATCGAAAGATTCGAAAGAAATCGATAGATTTGAAAGAAATAATCTTTCTTTTCTAGGAGACGCTCTCTGTAAATGACTTTCTCAGCACTGAAGTATATTTTTTTTTAGTTGTAGACTCATATCTCTTCTATATGTGAAATTTAAAGGATAAATCATGGATAATGCCGAAATGGGATGTGGAGGGCTTTTAACTTTTTGCAAGCAAGTTCTGATTTCATTTAAGCAGTTATCACAATGAGTAAATCTCACAGAAACATGTCCAGGTCAAATTTTACTCCAATTATATATACATTTTTGATCAAATCTAGACAGGCCCCATTTCCAGCAGCCATCACTCCAACAACATATCCTTGAGTACTCATGCTAATTTGCTAATTTGTTACTAGAAAATCACATGCCATTATATCAAACACAGTTGAAAGCTATTTGGTTCATTAAATGAAGATTAACATTGTCTTTGTGATTGTTTTTGAGTAGCCACAATATGCAATAGACTGGCATGTCTTAAGGTCAATATTAGGTCAAAAATGGCAAAAAAGAAACAGCTTTCTCTAGAAACTCATCAGTCAATCATTGTTTTGAGGAATGAAGGAATATACAATGCTTTCCTGGTTACTTTCATAACCTCCGTTCCCTGATGGAGGGAATGAGACGTTGTGTCGATGTAGTGACACTAGGGGTCACTCTTGGGAGCCCCAAACACCTCTGCTTTTTGAAAAAAGGCCAATGGGAATTGGCGAGTGGAATTTGCATGTCACTCCCCTAGACATACGGGTATAAAAGGAGCTGGTATGCAACCACTCAATCAGGTTTTGTGCTGAGGAGCCGAGACAAGGTCCTGGCCATTTCAGCGGGTAGTTCAGTGTTGTGGCAAGAGGGACACAACGTCTCATTCCCTCCATCAGGGAACGGAGGTTACGAAAGTAACCAGGACATTCCCTATCTGTCACTCACTCGACGTTGTGTCGATGTAGTGACACTAGGGGTCCCTATACAAAACGCCACAACTAGCTGAACTGTGTTACGTGGACTGGCGGTGCGAGACGGGCAGACTGCTGTGTGCCTCGTAGTCAGCACAACATGTAACCTCCCCCAACACTCTTATGAGCGTCGAACGGTCTTTCAGGAACAAGTTGACTGCCCAAAAAATAGGGACAGGCTAGCCCAGCCATGGCCTCTTTCCCTCTTTTTTCTCCCCAAAAAGAGTGGAATTTGTTAACCGACTGGGGGCCATAAATGTCTAGGTCGGGGGGGTGTCACTCCCAAGTGGAAGACACCGCGGAGACCACACCCCGCCCAGAGAAAAAAAAGGGGGCCTCTGCCCAAGGAAGACAGAGTTTACCGACAGGGAAACAACGGGGTGACCTACGGGGAATCACCACATGTGGAGCGCCTACCTCAGTACAGGGCCTAATTAGCACACGTGCTGGGCCGGCAGCGAGTTTCTCTGCAAACTCGTCTGCCACAGGGCAATGGAGGAAAGTCATCCAGGATCACAACTGGGACATGACTGGGAGTCAAAAGCGCACGTCTTCACCTCATGGGAGGGGAAAGGCGCTACGCGCAAGCGGTACACCCAGCCAGCTGTCCCGGAACTTACCTGTTCAGACCTGACAACATACTGGACGAAACCGGCTCAACCCGGAGATTATAGAACCTCACAAAGGTGTTGGGTGTTGCCCAGCCCGCTGCTCTGAAGATGTCTGCCAAAGAGGCACCACTGGTCATGGCCCAGGAGGCCGCTAAACTCCTAGTAGAGTGGGCTCGTAACCCCACGGGGGGCGGCACGTCCTGGGCGTGATATGCCATCACGATGGCGTCAATGACCCAGTGGGTGACCCTCTGATTGGAGACAGCGCTTCCTTTCCGCTGTCCACCAAAGCAAACAAAGAGCTGCTCGGAGCTTCTAAAGCTCTGTGTGCGATCTAAATAGATGTGTAAAGCACGTACCGGACACAGCAACGCCAAAGCTGGGTCTGCCTCCTGGGGCAGCGCTTGCAGGTTCACCACCTGATCCCTAAATGGGGTCATGGGAACCTTGGGCACATAGCCCGGTCAGGGTTTCAGGATCACGTGAGAGTAACCCGGACCGAAATCCTCCCATCTTGGAGGTGTCTGTCCTAACCACGACGCGACTGGAGACCTGCTCTAGGGGAACCCCTGCCCGTAGAAATGCAAGGTCGGTCCAAGGGCTGAAGAGGTGGTGACAGATCGGCACGATGACCACGCGATGTGTCCCGTGGTACCATGCCCATCTCAGGACTCGAGTCTGAAGCCAGTGCTGAAGTGGTCTCATATGCATCAACCCGAGCGGTGTGGCAACCGCTGAGGATGCCATATGCCCCAGGAGCCTCTGAAAAAGTTTCAATGGAACCACTGTCTTCTGTCTGAACAACTTCAGACAGTTCAGCATCGACTGCGCGTGCTCATTCGTGAGGCGCGCCGTTATCGAGACTGAGTCCAACTCCAAGCCGAGAAAAGAGATGCTCTGATCTGGGGAGAGCTTGCTCTTTTCCCAGTTGACCCGAAGCCCCAGTCGGCTGAGGTGCGTGAGCACCAGGTCCTTGTGCGCACACAACTCATCCCGAGGGTGAGCTAGGATTAGCCAGTCATTGAGATAATTGAGGATGCGGATGCCCACTTCCCTTAGTGGGGCAAGGGCTGCCTCTGCGACCTTCGTGAAGACACGAGGGGACAAGGACAGGCCGAAGGGGAGGCCCTTGTACTGGTACGCCCGGCCCTCGAAGGCAAACCGCAGGAAGGGCCTGTGTCAAGGTAAGACCGAGACTTGGAAGTACGCATCCTTCAGGTCTACCGCCGCAAACCAATCTTGATGCCGGATGCTCGCTAAAATGCGTTTTTGCGTCAGCATCTTGAACGGGAGTCTGTGCAAGGCCTGGTCCAATACTCGCAGGTCCAAGATTGGCCGCAACTCACTGCCTTTCTTCGGTACAATGAAGTAGGGGCTGTAAAACCCTTTCTTCATCTCGGCTGGAGGGACAGGCTCTAAGGCACCCTTCCATACAAGGGTAGCGATCTCTACACGCAAGGTAGCAGTGTTCTCGCCCTTCACAAAGGTGAAGCGGATGCCGCTGAACCTGGGTGGGCGCCTGGTGAACTGAATCGCGTAGCCAAGTTGGACGGTCCGGGTCAGCCATCGCGACGGGTTGGAAAGTGCGAGCCACGCGTCCAAACTCCGGGCAAGGGGATAATCATGTCGGACGTACCTGCGGGTGGAGCCTCACATAAGACAGCGATCGTGGCCATCAGAAGCGGAGAGATAACGACTGTAACCAGGAATAACACAAGTGGAAAGGCATCTTTAAAAAGACGTTCCATGTGTGCCGCTCTTTTAGAATTGAAAATATATCTTTTAGAATATACTCTTTTTTTTTTTTTTGTTCTGCCAAAGCACTCACTGAATGAGTGGTTGCATACCAGCTCCTTTTATACCCATATGTCCGGGGGAGTGGCATGCAAATTCCACTCGCCAATTCCCATTGGCCTTTTTTCAAAAAGCAGAGGTGTTTGGGGCTCCCAAGAGTGACCCATAGTGTCACTACATCAACACAACGTCGAGTGAGTGACACAGGGAATTGAAGATTTCATACAAAGGTGTACACTACAGTCTTTAAAGACAAAGGACAACTGGCTCTAACAAGGACAGAAAGAGATGTGGAAGGCCTAGATGTACAACTAAACAAGAGGATAAGTACACCAGAGTCTCTAGTTTGAGAAATATATGCCTGACATGTCCTCAGCTGAGAGCTTCATTAAATTCTACCCGCTCAACACCAGTTTCATGTACAACAGTAAAGAGAAGACTCAGGGGTGCAGACCTTATGGGAAGAATTGCAAAGAAAAAGTCACTTTTGAAACAGAAAAACAAATAGAAAAGGTTAGAGTGGGCAAAAAAACACAGACATTGGACAACAGATAATTGGAAAAGAGTGTTATGGATCTTAACCCCATTGAGCTTTTGTGGGATGAGCTAGACTGTAAGGTGCGTGAGAAGTGCCCGACAAGACAAGTCAAGTACTACAGGAAGCGTGGGGTGAAATGTCACCTGAGAATCTGGACAAACTGACTGCTAGAATGTAAGTATTATATATAAATACTTACCTACTTTACCACTTTTTTAGGTACACCTATACACATACTTATTCATGTGATTATCTAATCAGCCAATCCTGTGGCAGCAGTGCAATGCATAAATTCGTGCACATACAGGTCAGGAGCTTCAATTAATATTCACATCAACCATCGGAATGGGAAAAAATGTGATCTCAGTAATTTGTACCATGGCATGATTTATGGTTCCAGATGGGCTGGTCTGAGTATTTCTGTAACTGCTGATCTCCTGGGATTTTCACACACAACAGTCTCTAGAGTTTACTCAGAATGGTGCCGAAAACAAATCCGATCGGACAGCTACTTTTACACAGAGAAAATAGGATGCGTTTGACCAAACTTCCATTATCTTCAGCAAGCTGACTAACACTACAGCTGAGGAATGGAGTTAAACATCTATAGCTTTAATATTCATCTCTGTCTGGGAGTCACATATGTATGTGAATGTGCGCGATTACCTGCATCTGTCACGCATAAGTTATACGTATATACATAAGGTATTATATTATATACATGTACAGTATATATGTATATCTTATGTATATATATATATATATATATATATATATATATATATATAATATATGCAGGTGCGGACTGGCCATAGGGAGCACCGGGCCGCTGGGTAATTTGGGCTGGTCCACTGCTGTGTAAGTACCGCCCGTCCTACAGGTGAGATAGGCGGCCACCCTGGGCTCCAATATGCCCGCGCAGACCTCTTAATAAAGAGGAAATTTAATAAACTCTGCAAGACAAACCAATTCAGTGGCTTTCATTTTGAAATTACTTACATATCGGAGCGCATATCCGGATGAGCACATCAACTTTGTACCTTGTGTGGACCTCATTATTTGACATACAAATCACAATAATGGTGACAACCAAAAACAACATAAGTATAAGATGAGCTCTGAATAATCACTAAATGACAAATAACTGCAAGTTACAACAAATACAATAACAGTAGTGTAAATAAAATCAGCAAGCAGTAAATCTATGAGCAGTACATAGTCATATGCATAATTAATTCATACTGCAAAGCATTCTGGGAGCTGAAGCGCGGCTTGCTGAATAATGCTCACGCCTGATAAATAAGTGATGAAAAATATTACTTTGTAGCTATTTGAGTCTTTGAGCCTTACTTTCTTTAAAGGATAGCAGAAACAGCATTTGTCAAAGCATTGGGCTTTTCACTTTTTTTCAAGAATAATCTGGGGAAGGAATTAAAACACTGCAGATATAAAGATGCAACAAACTCACATAGAGTGAAAATATGAGCAATTAATCTGCAAAATATCTGCAAAGATCTACACTTTAAAAGGTATGTTTATTTATTTATTTATATTTGTATATTTATATATGTACATATTCTGGCCAACTTTGTTTTAATATTAATATTTTTAAACAAACATTTACAAATAGTTATGAGTAATTGACATAACATTTTTAAAAATTGTCATCAGTGTTCTGCTGTGTGACACTTTCTTCATCTTGTATAGCTATATATACATATATAATAGATTATTATTATAATTGTTTCCACAACCTCATATTAACTAAGACAACAGTTTATTTGCACTTCTAGAAAAAAAGTTGAAAGGTTATTAAGATCTTTAAAAACTTTGAAGACTTGTCACAACACCTTGTACTTTCATGTACATTTTAACCTACCATCTGTATGTTGGGAAAAATATATATATATATATATATATATATATATATATATATATATATATATATATATATATATATATATATATATATATATATATTTATTCACCGTTCCCTTATTTTCAACAGTGATTGAGTACAACACATTCTACTATGATGTATAAATCCTTTACAATGTAGATAATATATATTTTTCTCAATTATATTTATTAAATTATTATAATTGGGGGGAGAGTATCTAATAGTCATGAAAATATTGTCAGTCCAAAAAAATTGAAAGTTGGACCAATGGTTGAAGAAAAAAGAAATGATTTAAACCATTCAATTAATTCAATTAAAATTAATATTTTTATTTATTTATTTATTGTAATTTTTTAAATCTGAACAACAACCATTGGTCACCCTGTTAATCCTTTGGATTTACTTTGGTAATTTTTATTTTTATTTTTTTTCGATCCTAACTGGATGACCTTAAATGAATGAGCTTGATTTTCTGTAAACCAAAAATAATTTCTTCTACCTTTCATTGGATTGTGCAGTGAAATATGACCCAGAGTCCCGGACATGTTCTGGACATATTCCTTGAGATTGACCCAGTTTACCTTTAGCAATCTCTGCTGTCTTAACTAATCCTGTTGTCACAACCATTATTTTTATCATTATATTTTTTGTTTGTTTTGGTCATAAAACACATTGAAACACTCTGAAACAAAGGCTTGTATTGCAACTCTTAAGTAAGGCTCATTGTCAGCAGTTGCATGACTTTGGGAAATGTGCACGCGTGTATGTGTGTCTGGATGCTTAAAACGTGAGTATAACGCCCAAGTTTTCTGGTTTCACTTAGAGATCACATGATCCTTCTCACCTGAGTTGCCTGCTGTCCATGAAACTTTGGCAGTTTCCTTCAAGCCCTTCCCTCTCTCTCTTAAAAGAAACAAAAATGTACAGAAACGGGTGCAAATACGCAGCGCATGATGCTTTAACTCCAGGGCCCCTCGCACAGACTTCCAACTGTTCCTCTATGAAAGGGGCTGTTGTGCCAGTACAGCAGCTCGCCAGTTGAGTCCTCTGGGACCTTTAGAGTTTGATGAGCATATGACCACCACTACAACAGCTACCGCTACAAAAACCTCCCCAGGATCCCCTGATCAGAGCACAGAGGCTGCCAGAAGTCAGCAGAAACCATAAAATATAATTTACAGGAAAATTGATAGGAGAGAGAGTAGTTAGACATAACTAATCATCCTTACAGATGCTTGTATTGCATGAGATCTCTTTCCAACTACTTTTACCAACCGTATAATATACAATTATTTCTTAATAACAACACTGTAGATTTTCACCTGTTGATAGATCCAACCACTTATTCAAAGCCCTGATTAAACCATATTTCCTGCCCACAGAGAAAGTAATATTTTGTATCCAGAATGGCTGGGAGATATTTTGAACATTTGCATCTATATCTAATATATTTAATATCAATTTGTTATAAAAATCATTTTCTTGTCAAATTACCCAAGATTGTGAAAATCAAGATGATTTTAATGTACTATTTATTTGGCTATTAAATGTCATGAAGCTCTAGCCAGTAGGCCAGTTCTGATGGAGTTGGAGGGTTTGATTAATTTCCTCGAATCAGTTCTTCGTTGTGTTAATTTGAGCCTGATCTCATGAAAATAATGTGACTTGTGAGAGCCAATTGATATTTGTACCATTAAGATACATGAGCTACAGGTTTGCTTTTATTTCAAACAAGGTAACTGAACAAGCACACATCAACAACATAAAATAACAAATCAGGACAAAATGAATGAACATAATGCGACTGTTATTGATAATGTTCTGGGTGGCTGGGCTTCACTCAAAGCTCACGCCAAAGTCTGTTCTTCAAGCTCTTCTAAAACTCATTTATTGCAGTTGGTAATATTCTGGATTGCGTGCAAAAACATGAAATGAAAAGCAGTAAGTAAAACAGATCACTGGATTAAATGCATAGATATTGCTGATCTCTCACTGACTTCTGCATCATACAGTTTATCGTTTACAAAAAAACAAAAACATCCACAGAGACAAGTGAAAAACCTCTACTGAAAGTAAAAAGTAAGATATTTAAACAGATATTTAAATTTAAATCCAATGTACCTGATGTTTGCACATAATAAAGGAAATAAAATGTAATACAATTTGAAAACCAGTTCATTTGACAAACACAAACAAATTAAAAAGCAAGATATACGTTGTATAAGCACAGCTTACAAATGTAGGTAACAACATTATTACAAAATATCTTAGCATGTAGAAAAAATATATGGTACCATATGACGGAATAACAGTTACTGTACACCACAATAAAAATAAAATTAAAAAAAGTAATTAACTGGCTTACAAATGAAAAATTATTACATGCCCAGATTGAACGTTTAATCCAAGATCTTTCATGAAAACGTAACCTTCCAGTTTTTTTTTTTAGTTTTTTTTAATAAAGACTATTTGACAAACATTTCTTGTGATATCATCATAGAAGTGTTTGCAAGTGCTATTGGGTGGTGCAGACAGTAAGCTAAAAACAACAGTAAACTAAAAAGTAAACAAACAAACAAAACATCGAACAGACAGTCATTGTGCTAATTTTCACAACAGAAAATGTTGGATGTATTGAGCTTACTGCAACTATATAGGCAGGACAAACCATTCAAAAGAAACTCAAGATTTAATTTACAACTCCTTTAGTCTGGATCTTAAGTTTGCGGTCAATAAAGTGGTACCTAAATTGGAGGCTTCTTTATACTGGCATTTTTCAGGCACTGTGATTGTTTCTGTGGTAAGACAAATAATACATGATCTATGAAAACAAAGGCAAATACTGAACATATAAATAACATTTAGCAAGTACATTCTTGTATATAGAGTCACGTTTTCACTATGAGACCAGGTTGAATTAAAAGCATTACTGCTGGTTTTAGTGTTGCTGGACAAACATACTTTTTTTTTTGTTTCAGGGCTGCTGATCAAATCTAATCATTTGCAGATTCAAATGAAATATTTGAACATTGACACCAGGTGCTTACAACCCTCTTACAACCCATGATTGGATTAAAATGTAGAAGGATAATTATGTAAAAGATAGCACTGGGAAAGGTATATTGCCAGGCACACCAACAAACAAGGGACTCAACAGAGGTAAATAGAGAAAATGCAAATCCTTATGAAGCGCAACAGTGCCTGACCATTTTTTGGTTGCAGAATTTATTATTACATTTTTTCCATTAAATTATTTTCATGGAGATTTCATAGAATTCTTCATAATAGAGTTCTAAGCCATGAACAAAACCAACCAGCTCCGAGGTGAATCACAACATTACAAACTTTGATTTGAAGCAAAAACGTATTTAAAGATTGAAAAAAAAAAAAAAAAAAGACAAAGGTACAAGACTGTGCATTTAACCTCTTTAATGAGGGAATGAACTACAATCTCATGGATTCTTCAGAATGACCTAACAAAATTAAAAACATTAGAAAAACATAGAACTATTGAGTTTAAAGTTGCTGATTATAAGTATAGAAACAGTATATTTTTATTATATTGCAAAATATTTAGACGTATATATAAATATACAAATATATAAGTAGTTTGAAAGTGTAGGGACTCAGTTTTGTCTTTCGCAGTGCGTCAAGGACGTGAGCGGTGGCTGCTTGTTAGCAAAGAATCTGATTGATGGATATCCCCCCTCAGGATCATGGGTAGTGTAGTTATTCATCCATAATTATGCTATTAAACACAATTAAAAAAAAAAAAAAAAAAAATATATATATATATATATATATATATATATATATATATATATATATATATATATATTAAAATAACGCAGACCGTTGGCTTCAGCAGAAGCATATGCAATCGATACGCAAAACTCACAGTAGGTCTGTTTTTAAAGGTTTATAAGTTATCCTTAAAAGTCAATTCCCCAATGGAGAAAATAACTGAGATTTTGACTTGCTCTATTGCCTTAAGTTTACATCTCAGCTAAGCAAAACCCTGATTGCTACTTGTTAATGCTAGTCGGTGGCAAGTGGTATTCAGGGCATGACATTAACTTTTTGACTCACTGGCCACTGTGGCTAGTGGTGTTCCAAAGTCATCTCATAATTTTCACTAGCCGAAATCACCTACCCCACAAAAAGTGATGAAGGTAACTATAATCTACCTTTTAATCAAAGGGAATAAAAGTAATTGTTGTTTAAGCACCTCTAGGATTAATTTTTTAACTGCATGCATGTTTAATACAAACATGACCAGTCAGTGCAAAAGGAAGCGTTGTCAATAATTTGTCCATAATTCATTGAAGTTCAGACTTTATACCCATTCATTCAAAATTGTACAGAACTTGCCCTTGTAAAAGTTTACCATTGTTCTTCCATTTTTTAACAGCGGCATTTGTCATAATAAGGCCATGACCATTTCAATGGTTAGGTCAATGTAGATGGTCTTTCTAAAAAATAAACTATAGTAGTTTTTATGAAAAAACCTAATAGCCTAAGCACATAAAGAAACTTTAACTACAACTTTCACAATTGTAATAAAAATATAATCACCCTAGTAGATTGAATAGGAATCTGTAACATTTCTGTCATAATACCAGTTAGTGTTACTACAGTAAAATACAGTAACAATTTTAGTAACTGTGATGATGTGCAAGTTGAAATTCTTGTTATTTATGTTGGTTATGCCAGTGTTGTTTCGCCTTTCCTCGCCAGTGCTGTTTATAATGTCAAGGCTGTCTAGCAGTCTGAGGTGTCTGACTTCCTTCAAAGCACTGTAACCCAAATTTCTAATGGGTTGCATAAGTTTTGTGATCTGTGCTGCAATATTAAGGAAAGCCTGGTTGAATCTAGCAGTAATCAGCTCTGTGCTATCCTATCTCTAGAGCATGCATAATGATAAAGCGTGGATAATGAGGGAAGCCCAGTTTATGTGGGCACTCCATAGATAAGCTAGCCCAGAGCGGTTCACTCATGCGAATGGGTCTGTATTGGCTTATGCCACACTCATGCAAAAACCGAGCTTCAATCGTGCACCACAATAGACAAACTTGCATTTAAGACAAGAAGAATATTTAGTATTTAATTTAATTTGCTTTGGCGGCCCGACATTCACAGAATTTTGAATGCAGGAAAACCCTGAAAATGTCATCCTCCAAAGTGGCTAGAAAGAGTGACGGAGTTACCTGCCACTGCAGATTTCTACCTGCATTTGGTGGGTGGGTGTTAAAGTCAAGCCCGTGGTGGTATTAATAATTGAGGGGGAGTGAATATTTTCATTCTAGAGAGCATTGTATGGACAAAAATTTGTATATGAAAAATATTATCCAAGTAGCAAAGCAAAACATTTCCTTAATTCAAGCTTGATTTGCAAGCTAATGAATATCCATATATGGCCTGAGAGAACATAAAAAATATAGGAGAAATGCTGGTATCATCTCTGTACCTTTTCAGTACCTTCGGTTCATTCTTTCCACCTAACAATACAGTGCTAAATTCAACCTTTCAGACACAAAAACTACAAATAACTTCTTATAATCACGAAAATTATGATAGCAAAATCTCTCTTTGTTCAATGCTCGAACACAATTACATTTTGAAGTGGATATAAAACTGAAAGCATATGAAAATGAGCTTATTACATTAATTTCATTTAACTCATTTTTAATACTGTACATAAAAATATGGTCATACCATGGTGTTACTTCCGATTCCAGGACTTCAAAAGAGTTATCGAGAACCAAAATCCTTCAAAATATTTAATCCTTTAAGCAGCTCATCCATTTGAAAATCCATCCAATTCCTATATAGTGTTCCACAAAAGATAATACAAAATAAAAAAGGATGTGTCTTTTGTTTTCAAAACACTACTACTTGACAGTCTGAGGCGGCATAATGGCCATCTTTGGAGTGCTTTTGCCTTCACTGTCCAGCATTCCCTCCTTTCCTTTTTTCCTTGGTGGTTTTTTGATTGGCGTTTTCTTTGGTGTGGCATCCCCTTCAACTTCCACCTTGGCCCCATTTACCCCCAGTTTCTCTGGACTTTTAGATTCAGGGGTAGAGTCTGAAATAGGGCCCACCATCTTCTGAAGGTTGCTGGAGGAGGGAATAAGAGGTTTGTTGGTCCCAGTTACAGAACGTTTGGTCTTTTGAGGTGGGGTGGGTTTCTCTCTGCTGGCTTGAGGGGTTGACACGCCATTGGGTTTGAAGCCTACTGTAACACTCTCGTTGCGATTGAGGCTTTGGGTCTTTTCCTTCAGTTGAGCCGCAAGTAGAGTGGCAGCCTCAGAGTTTATGTGTGGATGCATGAACTTCGGGCTCTTAGGTGGATCTTTATTGGTGTCACTCATTTTCTTGTCTGAGTGGAGGCTTCCAATCTTCTTCCAGGCATTCTGGAAAGTTCCATTGAGGTGCTCGATAGTATCAGAAGCTTTGTGAGTTATGGTTTTGCTTGGAGATTCAGTTCCATCTGTCTTTTTACTGTCCTGATGCTTTTCACAGTTCTTGCTCGACTTCTCCTTTGATCGCTGTTTCTCATCAACCTTTCCAGAACTTTCAGAGTTCTTCTTCTTATCTTTTCGTGTTGTTGGAGTCTGGCCTTGCTCTGTTTGGTTGGTTCCAGATGTCCCATGAATCCAGGACACCTTCGGTTTGGTGGAGGGGTCTGGAGGACGTGGTTTTGTCTTCTCTGGGGATGGAGCCTTGCCATTACGTTTGACCTCTGGTGTAGAGGCATTGTCCTCCTCCTCTTTGGAATGTTTGGAAAGTCGGGCGATATGGGCATAAACAGCCCCCATGGTTGACTCAGAACCACTAGTGGAACCTTCGTTGTCTGAAGACTTAAGGAGTGGCTGCTCACTCCCATCGCTAACAGTTTTCTCAGTAGATTCTCTTGTGTCTTTGAGGGACGTGTACTCTCCTGCATCTTCTTCATTCGGTATTGATGACATTTCTTGTGCAGCACTAGAATTTTGTTTCTCACAGCTCTCAGTCAAAGTCTCTGAGAAAGGTAAGAGATGGAATAAAAGGGTAAAGCAAGTGTGAAGGTATTTTTGATTTTAATAAGCTCTTAGTTCAGAATAGCATACATATATATATATTATACGTATATACATGTATGTTAACATTAATGCATTAACATTATTATTATTATTTTATTTATTTATTTATTTTTTCTCCCTTTTTCTCCCCAATTTGGAATGACCAATTCCCAATGCTTTCTAAGTCCTAGAGGTGGTGTAGTGACGGGTGGCAGAGGATGAATCTCAGTTGCCTAGCTGAGCTGAGCTACCCAGCCCCCCAACATTATTTGTTAATATTAATCCATTAGGTATCAGGAACTAGTAACAGATGAACAATTATTTTTTTACAGCATTTAATAATCTTGGTTCATTTATAAAAATACTATTATTTATTGTCTATGTTAGTTTATATTGCACGTTAATATATACAAATATTAATGTACAAATGTAATATTAGCCTAAACTGTATATTTCTCTATACTATGCCTATATTCTCACTCTCTCTCTCTCTCTCTCTCTCTCTCTCCCTTATCATGCAAAATCATATCCTGGCAGCATTGATTTAAATGCACAATAATAATAAAATCAAAAATTTAAAAGGTACAGTAACTTCCTGTATCTTGTAAATAACACATCTTGAAATATGAAGAATATATTGTTCATGTATTAGAAGAATATCACTTGAATATTACTTCAGCAATTTCTGTCAAACTCTTGCCAGATATTCTGATATGTATATGTATTTGTAGTATTGCTCATACTTTGGGTTAGGGATTTGATCACATCTCCTTACATTGAAGGAGGGACCCACCCAAATTTTGTTTTTCTTCAGTTGTTATGCACAGTTTGAGTTTTGCAAATTATTGCTATCAACCTGGATAAGTTACCAAGCATTAAGTTAGACTAACTTGTATAATATTCACACTTTCCCTAAGTCATACAGGCTAAGGGTTTCAGGATCGTTGCATATATAATAGCCTTTAATGCTCAACTAGCGCCCTATGATTTTCAGAATGAGGAAAATGCGGATGGAATTGTGAATTCCAGTCATAAAAACAGAATAAACTATAAATCACGGAATGTCCCAAATTTTGACATATTTGGGATCAAATGAATGTACGAATGAACAATTAATCTAATTTAAATCGAGATATGTCATAGTGTGATAAAACCATAAAAGGCTGAGATTTATTTGAATAAATGCATTTATCATATATAGTTTGTATAGATTGTTTTGGTTTCTGAGTTTTTTCATTTTTTTTAACATCAACCTGTCCAAGGATGGCTGATGAACATTAGCCATTTTGGCTAAATCTGGTTAACCAATGTTAATATAAAGCATTACCAACTCATTATTTGATCGAACTGCCAAATGTTAAGACATTTAAACCAAAATTGGATTAAAAATGAAAAAAAAATTTGTATTTCCATGACGATAATTGGACACCATTCACAGAATTAAACACGCAACATGTAAAGGTCCCAAACATGTGACAAAAGTTGTGAGGCACTGTAGCACACTACTGTTTGTAACATTTAACATTGCATATTGCATTCTGTTTCATATACTATATTTTTTTTTTTTAATGGTAGGCAGTATACAGTATACACTGCATGCTATCAAAGTCTTTCTAGCAAGTCAGTCCACTGTTGGCCATCTTTGGAACGCTCTTGGGAGGTTATTGCCAGTTATGATAGTGCAGCTCTTATCTACTTGAATGGGGAAAGAACGAAGTCCAAAATTACGATCAAAGAACATATTTCAAATCAGTAATAAAATCTGATAATATTGGAATCATAAGTTGTGCTTCTTTACCTCGTATTACGCTAAAAACACAATTTCCCCGGTTTATATATCTATTGTGCATGCACGTTCTCGAGTTGATTGACAGGCTATGTCTGTATCTAAAAGGCAATTGGCTCTTTTAAATGTAAGGCGGGACTTCCTTTCTACATCCGCGACCGTTGGGCGCTAGAGGTCCTTGGTTGGGCATTCCAATTTTTCCCATTCATTTTAATGGAAGTGGCCCGTCTCTGTTAAATAATCTCTGATGCTATTTAATAAGTTGGAAGCTAGTATTCCATTCCAATCCACTTTTAAATACAATTAACCATAACCAAATAATTAGCCTAAATAAATATCTATAATAAACTAAAATCAATAAAAGCAACCTAAATTGAGCAAAGAACAACAGTTGGAAAGACTAATCCCTTCCAAACCACAATTTATTTAAAAGAACTAAGTCACTTCCTGAAAGCGTACCATCTGCTGACTTGGCCTTTTAAAGCATTTGTTATTTGTATTATCTCAGTGCGAATGATATACTCGCCCAAAGGCCCACGTTTACCACAGAATGGGGTCAATCGTTAGGAGACTCCTTAACTCCCCGATCACTTCTCCCTGTTGCACAAACAGATGGTTTATCTGTTCAAGTTCCCAATTTATCTCACCTTCATGGGGTATGCAGTAAACAGGGCCATCTTCGCTTGTCTCAAAGGAAGAGAAAGACTCCTGGGATGACCAAGATGGAGATGGATGGTCCACCACGGAGGGGGGTTCAACTGTGTTCTCAGGATCGTGGTGGGTGACTAAGGGTTTAGACAAGAGGAAAACAAACAGAGAGGTCAGGTCAGGTCAGATCAGTGGAAGAGGGCTCTATGGGTTCTACAACGAACAGAGGCTCTTTGACAACACATGTGATGAGATGTTAGGCTCTCCAGTCTGCATTGGTGACAGACAAGGGCATGCAGTCTATTAAATGAGCATGGATAATCTGTATGAAAGCCAGCATTGACAGCAAATGCTATACTTCAAAGCACACCAGTGGTATGCTGTGCGAGTAACTGAAGAACTTTTTATGAGACTTTTAACCAGTAAATCTATTGTTTAAGATGAAGCTCACATTTATACATTTTTAATTGTAGTTAAATACTTCTGAGGCCATTATGTGTATACATTATGTGTATACAGACTTCAACTTTATAGCAGTGACAACTTTAACCCAGTTCTTTTTGCCTGCTAATGAAGGTCATGGTGGCCACTTCCTTCCACCCACTTAAATGTAATGATGATGCATTCATGCTGACCTAGAAAAGCTGTTCTGCTGAAGATTCCTGTGGTTTGTTGCTCACATTTGCTCTCAGCCAGGAGGCACTAGAGTACATGCTAACCACAGTAGCTTGGCCTGGTTAAAGTCAGCATTAAATCAAAATTGCCCCTATTCTTACAGTAATACACATTTATGGTCTTGTGTATGACTGACTCATAATGGGTCAATGACATGGCACTAATTTTCTTGTCCGGATCTATAAAGTTATTAAAAAATCTGCAATTCACACAAAACATTTGCTTGAACACACCTCTACTACATAACATGTTGTACATTTCTGAACCCAAAGTCATTTTGATATTTTTCTGGGGCTTAAAGTATAAAATGTCTAAGTGGTGTGAACATCTGGAGACAGTGAAAAAAAAAAAAAAAAAAAAGGGAAAAGTCTAATTAAAAGCTGAAATTCTTGAAAATAGAAATATTGGCATAAATAGTTTGGAATTATATTTCATTATTATTTTAAAAAAAATATTCAGACAAACAATTTGTTTTAAAATATTATTAATATTTGAAAAACATTTGTACACCAAATAAAAATTAGGTCGAGTAACCAACATGGAGGTTGCCAATGTGTTGTCATGTGACCAATAAATAAATAAATAAAAAACAGAGAGAACCTTTTAGACCCTCATAACTGTGTGTCAAGTTTTCAAAAATATTAGATATTTGGAAAATTTTATGAAAAAGCACATTTATTTTTTATTTATTTATTTATTTTTTTCAGGTCAAATGGGGAAACCCTAAGAAAACGTTTTGATATTTGTGACTCAAAAATGATAAGATATTTGAAAAATACGTTTTCAAATTAATAATTACGTTTTGTACACTCTGGTGTATTCGAGGTGCAAGGAAAGTATTAAACACACATTTGACTTTATACACTCTTTGATTTAAAAAGTAATTGATTAAAAAGTAATTGAATCCTTTTTTTTTTTGTAGAAAATGTTATAAATGTTTTTCAAAAATCCAATAAACCAACATACACACAAATATTACATTTCTACGAATTGTATTACCTCTGACAACCTTGTTTGTAAATGTAAATGTTTGTCGATAATCTTTCCTCAAAATGTAATAACTAAGAGGCATATTTTTGCATCCACTTTTTTTTTTTTATATATATGTTTTCGCCATGTGCCACATTTTAAGACGCAGTGGTACGTTTTAAGAACTTCAGCTTTTAAAAAGTGTCTCAAGACCCTTGCATCCTGTTTCATTTGTTGAGCTGCGTCTTTCGGTTCAGTCTGAACAGCCCTTAACTCTCCCTTTGAAACAGCCTTCCTTTGCGGATGATGTCACCAACCCCTCTTATTTTTCAACTCCTCTCCTATACTGCATGGCTTTATTCTGGTATGTGAAGACAACTTTTCACAATTCAATCAATTCTCGATGGATACAATCAAGCCCTATATTCTGTTTATCTCAGAAATATGTCACATTATGGAAGTAAAATGAGTTGCTAGTGCCACTTCATGTTGACTTTAAGTGGGGCTTCCATTAGTTTTAGCTTTTACATTTAAAACTACCAGGAACATAGATGTACACATTAAAAGATTGATATTGATTTAGATGGACAAACTAGGAGCTAAAAAACTTTAATTCATGAACTTTCTACTTTCTCATGAACTTTCTAAAAACAAATACAATTTCCTTTGAAAACACATTGATTTTGCTTCGTTTACAACTCTTTTTAGTGCTGGAACAGCGTTTTCCTCCATCGAAAACAGATTTTTGAAAACGCTCTCTCGTACCACATACTGTACATTGGAAATTAATGATGTAAGACAACTGAAAACTGTCTTAGCATGTGTTTTATAGCTGGCATATGTGTTTTCTTTTAAAGACCTCAAACTTGCAAATATGTTGGGTAACACTTTACAATAAGGTTCTATTTGTTAACATAGTAAAAGCATTAGGTATCATGAACTAACAATAAACAATATATTTTTTTACCGCATTTATCTTCTTAATGTTAATTTATGAAGACACAATTGTTCATTGTTAGTTCATAATGCATTAAGTAATGTTAATATATACAACATATACTGTTATAATGTGTTAGTATATGAAATTAACATTAACCAAGATTAATAAGTTCTGTAAAATGAATGCTCACTTTTAGTTCATTTTAACTATAATGTAGTTAATTAATACTATTGAATACTGTCTTGTTGTAAAGTGTTACCAGATTTTGCAATTGACCAGCAACATGCTTAGTCTAACACTTCTCCCCCTTTGAAAAACAGATTTAATTGTGCATTTGCAAAGTAAACATTTCAACAGCACATACCACTGTATACCACAGAGAAATAAAGCTGAATTTTTGGAGACTCCTACAATGAAACAATTTACATTCCATACTTTATACTTTTTCCAAGAAGCTGTAAATACTGGAAGAGCTTTCCAGAATGTCAAAGGAATAGCTGCTCTCTGTTTGCTGCTGTTCATGTCACCAGCATCTTAGCACACAGATTTATTAAAGCCCCTCTGTGACTGTCACACTGTGAAATGGCATGGCATGCATGTAACGTATACATGCAAACAGACTCAAAGCTGTTCCTATGGGATTTACTGACATTGGACAACTGCAACTGTCTCAGGCATCGTCAGAGACAGAGACTTTGACTGGTCTAGCAACTACTAGCAGCCCACCCTCTGCTATACAGGCCATGAAGAAAAGTGCATTACTGACTCATCCCAGCTGCACTAATGCTAACAGCTGTTCAAAGGCTCTGTTTGTGTTGGACAACAGGTGGCCTGTGTCTCTGACACACTTTGTAGAAACATCTTTATAGATATGGACAAAGAACAAAAGATTTTTATGAAGGAACGTTGTCCATTTTACATTCTTTTCAGTTTTTCATTGGTTACAGCTAAGTACCTGAAAACATGGAATTGAAGTGGGCTAGTGTGAAATGATAACTAGATTTGCATTTACTTAGCAACTTAGAAATAGCAGGGTTTAAAGTTAGGTAAGCTTAGGTTTAGGTGTTTTCGTTCTGAGTAAATTATAAACTATATCAGAGCCACTTTGCAAGTCTTGTGCAATTTTCATACTAATCAGTTTCCAACAGCGATAGTTTTCCAAAGTATGCGGTAATGGGCGTAATGGATATACAGTATATATTTCAGGTTCAATAAGAGTTAAGCTCAATCGACAGCATTTGTGGCATAATGCTGATTACATGTAAAACAGTGTGTGTTTGAATTTTTATGGACTGGCGCCAACTGACCCTTCGCTAGGCCCCGCCTTAAAAGCGCTTCTGACTAATCCAGTCTTAGCAACTGTTGCCCTGCCGCCATTACTGTGACACGCGTTTGCTATTATCCAATGACAGCCTATGGAAGTAATGTGTGTCTGAGTACTTTTAAGCATGATTTTATTATAATAATAATAATAATAATAAAAAAAATGTAAAACACATTGTTGCTGGGTCATTTGTAATAGTGACAAGAGTTACCCACAGAGGATACACACAGTGTTTTTCTTTCTTTTTTTAAAATAATCTTTAAATAAATCTGGTGAAGAGCATGTTATGGATTAAACTGTGCCATCCATCATTCCCAAATGAACATATATGAACATCTGCAACAACACCTACATTTGCACCAAGGTAAATTGAAGCTAATAACTGAACGTTAATTAATTGATGTTTTGATTCAAGTCATAGTAAAATCGATAGCAAATAAACAGTTCACAACACAAAATAAGTGTGTTATGAGATGTTATAAACAACTCTGTTCACTTACGCTAATATTATTAGATGTGTACTCGTCTTATTTTAATTCATTAAAAATTAAATCAATTTTTTCTCTTTTCAAGTGACTGCAATCATCTTTTGCCTTGATTCTGATTCACAGTCTCCACAGTTTTTAATCAGTTACTGTGTAATTTATCAATTTCTTTTACAATATGCTTCAGATAAATATGCATTTCAATGTCACACTTCATTCCAGCTCACGTAAAAAATATGATCTATTCCGTTTATGAGAATATTTAGCCAAAAACCGCATTGTTCACGGCAATCTCCCATTCATTCGAATGGGGAGTTCTGCAGAGCTTGTCAGAGCGAGCAACCGTAACCAAGGGGGTCGGAGCTTAGCGAAGGGCCAATTGTAACTTCAATTTTAAGTGCCTTACCATACATGCGATTTTATGGTCCTGTAACTTGCAAGCACTGTAAAAAGTAATGGCAAAATATGCCCAGAGTTCTCAATTTAATATAGAATGACTGTGCTAGTGTTTAACTGTCTTATATTTGTACGACTTATCTAAATTATGCGGGAAAATTGAATGATAAAATGAAGGTCAGAAGGAGTTAACATTTTCGTATGGGTAAATCAGGACTCTGAAACACACTGAGGTAAATTTGGTCACTTCCTGTCAAAAAAAAAAACCCAGCCCCCTGCTCTCCTGAGGGTAGAGTTACAGAATAAATGGGGGAAGAAAGGAAAGAAAAAATAGCAGACCTCACCGCTCCAGTAAGCCAATGAGAAGAGCAGAGCCACTGGCTTATAACAGGAAAAGGAGGAAGAGGAAAACGAGAGAAAGAGTGATATTTTCATCCAGCTCCTCCCATGAGTGAGCTGTTTGAGGGGGTGGGGAAGACCAGAGAGGGAAGGAGAACTGGATGGACACTACATCTGAGTTTGTTTTCAATTCTCACTCTCATAATTATTAAAAAAACCCAAATTGTGTACTGATCTTCTAGAATGGCTATTAAAAGAAACATTGAGTGCGTTTGAATGAGCATTTGCTGTAAATGCGCTCATTGAATAAGCTGCCGGAATTCTGCTAAAGGTGTTTACATGCAAAGGAAAATCGGTGGGCAAAAAAAAAAAAAAAAAAAAAAAAATCTATATGTGCTTATTTTATTAATTACAAGTTTATTACCTTTCCCTGATAAAAGAACTCCATTTTACAACCGTTTACATTACAAAGTTGCCAGGTTATTAAGCATAATTGGTAATAGATCATGCATGTAACAGACTGTTTTTGACGGTGGTTGAACAATGTCAGAAATTAACTTTTTTATTCAATTATATTTGCCCCCTGGAATTCATTTTTAGTGGCATTTTTTACCTTAATGAGGACATATTTTTAAAAAAAATCTAAAACAGTATAAAAACACACAGTGTATCATCCATTTATGTCCAGTACTTCAACTGAATCAATTAAACTGAAATAAATTAATATTCTGAACAATTATGGCTATCTATGAATCAAATCAACATCAAATACAAAAGTAACGGTAAATTATGCACAAGATATTGTTATAAACAGGTTTTAAAGAAAAGGTTTTAACTAACTGGCCAGTCCCAATGTTTATTTTACAGCTGTCTACTGTCTAAAGTTACAGTAGAGTTTGACATATTGCTGTTTCAGCACTTTTAGAGTTGTTGTCCAAGAGAAATACATTCTTCAACCAAGATACATTTACTTGAGTCCCAAAATTGCATTACTTAAACTGTGTTGTCAGAAAATATATCTTGAAATAAGTTTATTTGTATTATCCCATTGACAAACTGACTTTTTTTAAGGATAAATCTATCAAAATTAGTGAGGTTTATTTTTAACAAACAAACACACACACACACACACACACACACACACACAAACAATTTGCCAAAGGGTTAAGAAAAACTAAAAGTGATAGTCCACCTAAAATGGAATGTCCTGCTGTCATTTTCTCACCCTCTTGTTGATCTAAACCCTTATCACTGTCTTCCGTGGAACACATGATGATGAGATGTTAGGCAGAATGGAGATGGAGCCTCAGTCACCATTCATTATTATATGTTCTTTTTTTTTTTTTTTTTTTTCTTGTTTTACTGAGCATATATTTTGTGTTCTACTAAAGAAAAGAATACAGGTTTGAAATGACATGAAAGTGAGTAATTGACAGTGTTGGGGAGTAGTTAACAAAAAAGTAGCGACGCTACTAACTTAACTGCATTTTTCAGTGGTGTGTCAGTAGCGTGGCTGTTTTCACCAGTAGTGTAGCTTTTCCATGAACGAGCAACATTTTCCAACAAGTAGCGTCGTAGTGCCACAAAACACTAAACATGCAATTAATATAAAATGTTGAACATGTTAATTTCTCTTGATCGCAATTAACGCATTTACCAATTTGACATGTCTTTCAATTTTCTTTATGTGGAATACTTTGTTTGGAAAATGGTAATAAAACATTATTGTTACATATTGTTTTCTTTTCTTTTCCAAGAAGGAACTAAATGCATTTTGATGTGAAAAAGAAGTATATATAGACTCAAATTAGAGCACTTTCGAAATCAGTGATTAATCGCGATTTACTGGAAAAAATTATGCGAATAATCGCAATGAAGTATAGTAATCGAGTGACAGCACTAATACATACAGTATATATTAGTGCTGTCAGTCAATGTCAAGAAATAAGATTTCTCACTATATATATATATATATATATATATATATATATATATATATATATATATATATATATATATATATATGTATATATACACCATCTGTCTGCTATATCTAAAATTATTTCCTTCTTTACATAGTTTTAATGATTCCATAGTTAGCTACTTTTTGTTAATAGCTTGTAGTGTAGCTAACTACTTTTTTTTAAAAGGAGTAGCTTGACTGTATTTTAACTACTTTAAGTTAAGTGTAGCCTTTAGCTTCAGACGCTACTGTTTAAAATAGCTTTCCCAACACTGGTAAGTGGTGACAGAATTTTCATTTTTGGATGGGCTATTCCTTTAACTCAAGATATATTCTCTAAAACAAGTCTATCTTACAAAGTTTTGCTTCTCAAGCAAGGAGGTTAAGATATTTTTTCTAGAAAACAACTGATTAACAAAATAATTCTTGCAAGTCCTGTTGCAAATCCCAATTGTTCACAGCGTTATGTGACAAATAGAAACATTGTTACAGAATGTATTGATTTTGTCTGTGCCTGAAGTCATTATACTTTCTTTGATTTGCAGATGACAGAGTCACAATATGAGATTTCTCACTTGATTGTCTCATAAAATCTGAAGATTAAAGGCCTGTTTGTGTTTGAGGGCAGAACATTGGTCATATCAAAAGTGCCATCTTTTCATTGCTTTTTACTACTTGTTTGTTCTTTGTTGTCTATCTAGGGTTTTACAGCCTGAGGAATTTCATTGAAGCAATCTGCAGGCCATACACAACTCAAACCAACAGTGACATTATTGTTTTGAAGAAGCTTTTTTTATTTATTTATTTACTCAGGCCTGATGGCAGTGACTCTTTAACTTATGTAATGTGGTAAATTACACTGTAAAAATGTCTGTAATTTTAATGGTAAAAGTCTGTAAAAATGCTACAGAAAAAAAAAAACGTTAATTGATTAACAAGTATTAACTGTAAAATATACAGTAGAATTTTTAAATATATTTTAAAAGACAATACTGTAGTTTTTACAATAAAATGTTGTAAAAAAAAACTGATGTAAAAAGTATGATTTTCTTGTATAATTAATGGTAAAATGTACATTATGTTTAACAAGAGAGTACATGTACTTTTTACAGTAAAATTACATTAAAAAAACAACAACCGGGCATTTCCACAATTCCCTGCATGACTCATTACATTTCATTATATTTTATGGGAATAGTTATGTTTCTTCTTATTTTTAATATCAGTTACGTACATTGGGGTGTTCTGTTTTATATTTGATGTAGTTTTTTTAATGTTTACTGCATTATTTAAATTTCACATGTGTTACCCTGATGGTGTTTAGTGTTTGTGTGAGTGACACTGAGCGCTGTCTCTACATGTTTACTGATCATTGCTCTTGGAAGAACCACTGTTGGTGAACTTCATGTCATCATGTGTTCTTCTGTAATTTTTATGGTGATTAACAATACCTTATAAAGTAAAAAGCAGATTTTTACAGTTTCAGAAGGTTAATATCAAGTTTATGATGTTTCTTTACTGTAATTTTATTATTATTATTTTTTTACGGTGCCAGCATGGTCATGTAAATTACAATAGTTTTAAACTGTAAAATGTACAGGTTGTTCTGTAAAGTTGTTTACATTTTTACTGTATTTTTTACATAATTCTTCTGGCAACCACAGCTGCCAGTTTTTTTTTTTTTAAACAACAGGAATTTTTTTACAGTGTAGTCTCTTGGAGGATGGCATTGCTCGGGGCTTTCACTCGTTCACTCTTTCCCTAAATAGCGCTCACCCGTGACCGTCTGTTGCCCACACACTGGGGCATTGTTTGTTTTAATTAAAGTCATGTCCTCTATATCTTTTCTAAAATCAGAATTCAGCTTGGATTACACTCGATTTTTACTATTCTTTCATTGCATCTTTTTTTTTTTACATAAAATAAAAGTGAATGGTAACTGAGGCTAACATTCTGTCTAACATATTTTGCGTTCCACAGAAGAAAGAAAGTCATACGGTTTTGGAACAACATAAGAGTCAATAAATAATGACAGAATTTTCATTTTCTAACTGAACTATCCCTTTAAAATTCTCTCTAAAACCGAATCCACAGAATGGTTCCATCCTGGCAAAAACAGAGGAGTCTTTGATTGGGGATCAGTCAGTTACCAGACGTCTGTTTTAACAAGAAATAGGGAAATGAGGGGAGAAATGAGGAGAATAAGCAAACAAATGTCTGTGTGGGTTCAGATTAATAAGGACTCAAAGCTTTACAAGGAGCCAAGGGAAATAAGAAGTGTACCCAGAGCATTCCATTCGGATGAAACCCTTAAAACCCTGTTTGGGTCACTGTGATACACTTTTCAATCTCACTGGACTCCAATCTTCATATAGAGTAAAATATCTACACCACAAGCATCACCAATTGCAAAAATAATGATAATTTCCAAACAGGTTTCCAAAACATTCCCCCTTCTTCCACTGGTCGCACAAACAGATAGTTCAGCGCAAAACTCGTGCCATTGGTTGAGCAAGACGTTGACATGTTGGACTGCTCAAACAAACAAGAGCAACATTTAAAAAATGCCAGAAAGCCACAGTGTTTACACTCTTTGGTAATTCAACCTATGAATGGCTTACTTAGGGGACGTTCACACAGGATGTAGTCTTGCGTTCGGTTTTCACTATGGGACAGTATAATATTGGTATACTAAACATGGATCAGACGGACATCTTTGGCCATTTCGTCTCGGCTTGCATTTTGCATTTTCTCGTCTTGGCGAGAGTCACATTTTTTAAGATTCTGTGTCAGATTAAAACAGCCTAAATCCTTGTCTCGAAAACCCTTGTGTCCTATTCCCTTTAAAAAAACAGCTTCAGTCTAGTTGTTTTTGACTGCAGGAACACATCCTGTATAAACATACTGCAGAAAAACATGTTCTTAATTGGAATTTTTGTCTTGTTTTCCAGTAAAAATACCTAAATATTTTTAAAACAAGATATATTTACTCAACAAGCAAAATGGCATAAGATATTAAATAAAAATTTAGTAAAATGTATGCTTAAAACAAACATAAAATAAAAAATAACAAATATACCAATGGGGTGAGAAAAATAAAGTTGTTTTCCATATGAAATAAGTTTATTTTTCTTACCACACTGGCAAATAGTTTTTTCTTGTTTTAAACATAAGCCTCGCTAAATTTAGTTAGATTTCTCTGAAAATAAATAAACATCTTATGCCATTTTGTGTGTCATTTAAATGTATCCTGTTCTTAGAATGTTTGATATTTTTACTGGAAAACAATACAAAAATTCCAATTTGTTATTTTTTTATTATTATTATTTGCAGTGCACCCCCTTTCTCTGTATGTTAAACTGGGATAGGATAAAGTATTTTTATAATAAATAAAATAAAACAAATCGCACACTGCTTTAAAGAGATAGTTAAAGTAATATTCTGGGTTCAATATAAATTAAGCTCAATCAAAAGCATTTGTGGCATAATATTGATTACCACAAAAATGTATTTTGACTTGCCCCTCCTTTTCTTAAAAAAAAAAAAAAGCAAAAATCTGGGTAGCAGTGAGGCACTTACAATGGAAGTGAATGGGGGCCATATTTTTTATGTTAAAATACACACTTTTTCAAAAGTATAGCCATAACACATAAACTATATGCATGTAAACATGATTTTAGTGTGATAAAATCACTTACTAACCTTTTCTGTGTAAAGTTATATAGATGATTTTACAACTTCGTTGCCATGACGATGTAATGTCAACAAACCCTAAACCCTAAAATGACTGTAAAAATGACAATTTAAATAACGTCACAGCTCAAATAATACATGAGTTTTAACAGAAGATTTGATGTAAGTGATTTTATAAAATTATAAGGTTCAAATTTCTGCCTTTAAACCCTCCAAACATTGGCCCCATTCACTTCAATTGTAAGTGCCAAAGTATAAATGAAAGTGAATGGTGACTGAGGCTGTCATGCATTATCATTCTGTCTATCATCTCCTTCTGTTCCACAGAAGAAAACCATATGGGACTGGAACAACACGAGGGTGAGTAAATGATGGCATAATTTTCATTTCTTGGGTGAACCATCCCTTTAATGTTTAGGTTACAAATTACACCATCTGTTTAGGCTAGATAATATTTGCATCACAAATGTCACACAAACAAGTGATGTCCTTCATGTTCTCACTAAGCATAAATAATAAGAACTGAGCAACTCTTTTTGTCAAACCATTGAACTCTAAACATCAGGCAAGTTGATGACACACTGACCCAAAACCATATACAATTTTAGATGGTGGAAAATAAAGACATACCAACAACTTTGGGTAGTTTCTGTCTCCTCAGTGGAATTCTGGGAAGTTTGGTGCTGATTCGGCTGAATCCGCCACACAGGATTATTTTGGCCTTTTTGCTGTTGGTGGAATTTTCCTGGTCAGGACTGAAAGAGGAAGGGTGACGTTATACCAACATTACCTATCCTACAAATGGGTAATAATTGTGGATGTGTCTAGATGTACAGCAATAGCCTTCTAACACTTTAGGCATCTAACTCTGGGTTAAATTACACATTGCATATATCATCACACAGTAGTCCATGAATATGTACAAATGATGCAGAAATGGAAGGATCTGTCTTTCTTTGTCTGTTTTTTCATTTGAACTTGCATTCTACATTTTCAAACAAGTTAGAAAAGGTGGAAAGTTTAAGAAAACAGCTGGCAGAGAATTCTAGAGTCTTGGGTTCTCCAGACTGACTGTGGAGAACAGAAAAGCCTTTCATTTCAGCTGACTGTAAACAATTCTGGCGACAAGTTTAGTCACAATGATATTTGCCAGGGGCGTAAGAACGACTGGGGGGCATGGGGTAACATTAAGGCACTGGTCTTTGAAAAGGTAATGATTACCTCCAAAAAGTTTGAGTATACATTTCTAAAAGTAAGAGTGACCCCCTGTTGAAAAGACCAGCTTTGCTGGTCAACAGCTTATGTTGTGTTTTGCGTGCTTGTCCCCCAGCATATTCGGATGCTGATGTGCTGGTGTCCCCACCAGGTTCTTAAATAGCTTAACCAGCTTCACCAGAAGATTTGCTGGTGAAAAGCATAGCTATGCTGGTCCACCAGCTAAGCCAGAACCTAACCAGAACTAACCAGCATTAACTAGCTTTCATACCAGTATAGGAATTGCATGCTGGTTAAACTGTTGTTTTTAGCAGGGACATGTCTCCCTTCAAAGTATGATTATTGCTACGTTTGCACTGGTATTCCTTGTTATATAATGCTGATGTGATATACACTGCTTGTTAAAGGTTTAGACACAGCTTCTCTTTCTTTATTGTCACTATATTTTCTAAATTTCTGATTATTATTAAAGTCATCCAAACTATGAAATACCACAAATGAAAGTATGGGAATGATGTAGTGACCAAAAAAAGAGTAAACCAAGCATAACTATCTTGAATTTTAGGTTCTAAGTAGCCATCCTTTGCCAAAATACAGCTCTAAAATATGTATATTTGTCTACAAAACTAGTTTTAAGCATTTAAGCATACGCCTTTAGATAAAAGGGTTTTTAAGATCGTGAGAACGTCACGTGTGTCCAAACTTTTCACTGGTATGTATATAGGGGAAGATCTGACTCTCTCAATACTTAGAAGTGTACATTTATTTTTAACATTTAAAGGGACAGTTCTCCCAAAAACTATATATGTTAGCCTCAGCCACCATTCACTTTCATTGTATCAAAAATAAATAAATAAATAATGAAAGTGAATGGGGACTGAGGCTGTCATTGTCCCTAACATCTCCTTTTGTGTCATGTGGGTTTGGAACAACATGAGGGACAGTGAATAATTACAGAATTTTACATTTTGGGTGAACTATCCATTTAATTCACGTTTAAGACCTACTATTTCACCCCGGCTTAAAGAAAAAGTGCACCCAAAAATTTAAATTCTCTCATCATTTATTCTCTCATCATTAATTGTCTCTATAACTCTACTCTCTCCTCTCCACCAATAGTTGGTGTGTGATGAGTGTACTGGCGCACTATGGCTGCCGTTGCATCATCCAGGTGGATGCTGCACACTGATGGTTGAGGAGAGTCCCCTGTTCACTGTGCAAAGTGCTTTGTGTGTAGTGTCAAAAAGCGCTATATAAATGTAATGTTCATTCAACGTTCATTCATTTACTCACCCTCATGCCCTCAAGTGTTATTCACTCTCTTTAGATGTGACGTTTGGTCATGAGACACACAAGAACCAATGAGCGTTGATGTTGATGTGTTGCCACATTTGATTTGGGCTCTGTTTACATAAGTAGATCAATGATTTGATTAGATTTTCACAAAACTTTCAGAACATGACGCACAAGTCACAGATTACATTTATGACACTTTTTTTGGCTGCTTTTTTAAGCTTTAAAGTCAGGCACTATCCACTGCTATTGTAAAGAAATCAGTTATATGGATTACTTTTTTGCTGCCTTTATGTGCTTTTTGAGCTTCAAAGTTTTGGACCCTGCTGTCTTGCGTTGTTTGGACCAACAGAGCTGATAAAGAATTCTTCTAAAGAATGTAATTTATACATATCTGGGATTGCATGAGGGTGAGTAAATGATGAGATAATTTTTATTTTTGGGTGAACAATTCCAATAAGAGACTAGTGTTGATTTGGACTCACTTGCTGTTGTTTTTGTGACTACAGAGGAAACAGCAGCACAGCAGAGAGAGTAGAACAACCAGCAGGAATGTTACCAACGTTCCCGCAGCTATAACTCCCATCCGCTGATTAGGATCTGGCAGAGAGAGAGAGAGAGAGAGAGAGAGAGAGAGAGAGAGAGAGAGAGAGAGAGAGAGGAAAATTCTTAAAAACTGCACAAACAGTTGTAGGTATTCTAATGCTTTATGTCTTTTTTTTATGCCACATTATTGGTAATGACATAATTTCACACAAAACAGCTTTTAATTTGTATTTTTTTTTTTTTTTTTTTTTTTTAAGAACTTCTTACAAAAGTTAATCAAGTTCCATTTACACAAACATCAAAATGCCCTACAACTCTCACAACAGCTCAGTAGTCTAAAGGCTGATCAATTGTGTCAGGACGTCAGCCAGTGCCTTCTTTGTATCTGTTGCCAACTGGAATTATTATCAGAACATAATGTGTGGCCATTTTGCTCTTAAACTCATAAACAATAACAATTTAGAGATGTTTAACTTGGCATTGCTATGAACCAAGAACTTCAGCCATTGGATGCACCATATTTATATCATCCACAGCAAATTATTAATTCAGTATGCATATGTTACATCATTATTTGTAATATTAAAAAAGTCCACATTTGAAACCTAAACCTGAATAAACACAAGCAGGCCATAAAAAAGGCAGCTCCAAGGTGCTTATGCTTAAGATAAACTGTATATGAAGTGCATAATTTATTTAAAAAGCACTTACAATGAAATCTATGGGGTATCCATTGTGCATTTTTGTCAACACATATTTATTTATTTATTTATTTTTATGTTAACAAATTGAGGAACAAGTCAAAATGAGTAGCAGTTGTGTAGCAATCGACAGCATGCTTTGGTTGTATTTATCCAAAAATATTCCTTTAAAAACCCCATGAAATAGCTTGACAAACTCAGTTTTCTTTCCTGTGTTGACGCATTTCCTATTGGAACTACAGTTTCCTATTGGTTTACGGGGGCTTACAATCACTTTGTATGATGAACAGATGGAAATTTAAAAGTGCACCCACTAATTTTTTTCTAATTTAAAAATATTTACTTTTAAAGAAATGGATAGTAATTTTGAAACACATGTATAAAATAATGACCACTCATGTGAGACGAAGAGTTCCGTCATGTCATTAACCTTCTAAAAGCTCTTATATTCTACCTGGTGAGAGCCGCCCTCATGGGGGCAGCAATGTTAGCATCACGTGACTAGCTGAATCCTACTCGCTTAATCTCAGTAACTTTCATTCATGGACTAAATTAATCCTGGTTTAAAGCCAAATTATACTTCGGTTGTCTGCGTTGCGGATTGCTCCGCTCACAGTATGTGTGACACAAATTGCGTCATCAGCACAGCCGCCTAGATTTCCTTGACCAGCAGATGTGGTCCTCGGCTGTGCGCGTCGCTGAAGCATGCGCCTGCTATTGATTGTACTAAAAGAGTATTACAAAGATGTTGTAGTGGGCATACGTCAAACACGCGCACGGTTAGAAAAGTATACTCAGAAAGGCAACGCGGTCGACCAGGCGCGAGCCGATCAGAAACATGCAAAAACTAAATATACCTGGGCCTTTACTGTTCATAGTGGATTTCTACAATGGCATTGGTAACTGAAAACTACTGTATTTGAATGATGCAGCATCCAGGCCACTAGGTGTCAGTGTAAGCCATACTTCAAAAAATGACTGAGTGCACCTTTAAGTTGTTATTCACTCTCTTTAGATGTGACGTTTGGTCATGAGACACACAAGAACCAATGAGCGTTGATGTTGATGTGTTGCCACATTTGATTTGGGCTCTGTTTACATAAGTAGATCAATGATTTGATTAGATTTTCACAAAACTTTCAGAACATGACGCACAAGTCACAGATTACATTTATGACACTTTTTTTGGCTGCTTTTTTAAGCTTTAAAATCAGGCACTATCCACTGCTATTGTAAAGAAATCAGTGATCGCAACATTCTTTTAACATTCTTAAACACATGGGCGTTTTGCAAAACATTATTACATACCTTCTTTCTTTAGCGACCTGGCACATATCTATCACAAATGGATCAACAATATACCCAGATAGTGTCAAATTTTTCCAAAGTATTTTTAGGACAATTATAAAATAATAGAATTGAATATATTCTGTTATATTTTGGTGTTTTATTTTTCAAATATCAAAGAGATGATGCAGAAAATGATAGAACAAGATTCACTACTTCCATGCTGAAATTTTATGAGACTCAACTGGCTGTCAAATGCATATATTGAGCAAAACATAAACTACACATACTGTATGTATTTTCTCAGGCACTTATATTGAGTTGAAATATATGTACAACTTGCAGAGTTTCAGTAGTACACCCAAATGCCAATAGCCAAATCATCCTGTTCATGTGTTACACTTGCTATAGTTTACTTCCATGTTGCTTCTTGTCAAATAGCAATGTCAAATGTAAATCAAGTCAATCACTGAAACAACAGCACCAACTTTAGTAACCAATAACATGTATGTAGCGAGAATCACCCTGGCACCAATTGCAATGAACTGGGCCTTACACAAGACACCAAAATATGTGGTGATTTTTGATCACACTTCACTTAAGGTGTATGTGTGTGTGATTATTAATATCAGACCCCTCCCTCCATCCTTGGGGCACCAGCTAAGGAGTTTCACCTTAACAGTAAAATAAATATGTAAATTGGAGGGAGTTAGTCATCTGATTAATCTGAAGGATTTGTCAAATTCAGCCTAACCTTTAGAGCTCTCCTGTATCATCAACACAAGGGACACACAGCTGTAATAAACTTAGTTTTATTTACAAAAGATAAATAAACTAACAAAAACTACAAAATGGTACTAATATGCTAAAAGATCAAATAAATGAATAGGTAAATAAAATGCATTTACGTTTACATTTATTCATTTGGCAGACGCTTTTATCCAAAGCGACTTACAAAAGAGGAAGACATAAGCGAATCATCCTAAGGAGACAGTGGTATGAAAAGTGCCATATTACAAAGTATCACTAACATCAGAATAGTATTCAAAACAGAATAAAGTGCAACAGGATTTTTTTTTTTTTTTTTTTAATGACTGGTTAAGTGCTCATGGAAAAGATGTGTTTTTAGTTGTTTTTTGAAGACAGAGAGTGAGTCAGCTTCACAGATGGAGCTGGGAAGGTCGTTCCACCAACGTGGTATGATGAAGCTGAAAGTCCGTGAAAGTGTTTTGGTGCCTCTTTGTGTTGGTACAACAAGGTGACGGATAATGCATAGGATAGAAAGATGTAAGTGGTTGAATTGGATGTAGCAATGGCAAAGTATGACTTTGCCATTTCTTATGGAAAGATAAATTGCTGTTTCTCTGTTAATTAATAAGGTGAAAATCGTATTTCTATTTAAACAAATAACTCAAAGTTTATTTGCTATACATCTGATACACAGGTTATGCAATCTAAGGAACATTAGATGATCATAAACTAATAGTATACACTAATGCCAAGGTCTCTGGAAAGAGGTTTAGTAGGGATATTTACGTTCTCCTTGATCGATCAATGAGTTCAGTGACGGCGATGTCTTCCACTGGGGCTCAGGGCCACATTACAGTGGGGAAGGAGCTGGATTCTGTTTTAACAGCCTTGGACACGAAGGAACTGAGGAATACTGATCTCCTGCACCGAGAGGGTTCTTGCAATCTGGAACACGCAGAAATACAGCCCTTATGTCGGTGCAAGATTCATCATCTGGAACATGCAGATGTACGCAACTTGAAGAGAAGGTTTTCTCGCAGAGCTAAACCTTGTAGCTGTAGTTATCTCCCTAGTATAGGGATTCCGAACTTGCCATTGCAATAGTCTCTTGTAGTGAGACTTGTTACTTAGTCGAACTTCTGCTGTTTCTGGGATGGGCACTAAGAACGTTGGGTGATCTGTTATCCTCTCTCTCTCTCTCTCTCTCTGTGAAGTGGAGACTTAGCATGTTGGATGGTTTGAATCCTGTTACATCTCCTACCACTCAGGCCAGAGATTCAGAATGTTCATTATTATTCTGCTATTGCTCCCAAACTCAAACAGCCAGGAACTCAGAACACTGATTATTGTTCTGTTATCATCTCTCTATCGTAAAGTGAGACCAGAACAAAGGTGTGGCTGTTGTAAAGACGCTTTATACCTTCCTGATGAGGAGGAGATTTCAGTTTGGTGCTTCTTGTTTCAGGGTTATGATTGGCTGCTGATATTGGAGGGGGCCCACACAGTGTCATCCTCTCTTCTTTGTGAGGAACATTTGCAAATTTTAAAGTACATAGTTAGAACAAGGTCTTTAAAGTCTCATCTATGCATTTTTCCTTTTCCTTCAAAAATACTCTTGCCATTTTTCTGAAGATATAAAGAAAATGTGATATTAAAAGATTAAATATTGCACATGCATTAATTTATGCCATCATAGTTCAGTTTGTGTGAACTATTGTGCTAATTGAACAACTGCAATTTACTTAAACAGTTCTGTGAACAAACATGGAGTGTATGAGTTGAAGTTGGTGTCCATGTTAGGAACAAAAGTTTGTGTGTAAAGATTTGTCTTTGTGGCTTCATTGTTTAAGCTTTTGCAACATGGTAAGTTAATGCTGCTTCGAGAGGTCTTGAAGATATTTATGGCCCTTCTCACCTCTTGTATTAGGTCAAACCTTAGGATGGGGGGTGTGAGAGGTTGCTAAGAAACCTCTCATTAACCAATTAGAAGGATTTTCCAACGTATTAGAAGATCTTTCCTGCCTTGTGAGGGGTGTCTGACAGTTGTCCGAGCAGCTTATCTGATGGCTGTGCTTGGCATTTGTTTGTGTTGGTCCTGCCACGATCCAATCAAAATGGAACCACTCTTCTTAGCCTTGACAGTAAGAGAGGGGATCTGCCATAAACTGGCTCATGGAATGTCATCTGGTCCGACTGTTCACCACATGTATAATATGTACAGTATGTGTACATGCATAAGGGATACTATAGTAGTAGTAGTTTGTATGAATATGTCACTCATTTTTCTTATAATAAACAAAGAAATAGATATCCTACAATTGTATTTTTAGAAGTGGAAATAGATATTGTGACACTATTACATACTGTATCTCAGGTAAATAAAGACACTATAAACTTTTGGTATTTTAACAATTAGAATTATTATTATTTTTATTTCTTTGCAATTTTTGCTTTTTTTGTTTTTTTGTTTACTGTTAGACGATTTAGAAGAGAAAGGTTGAGGAATACTAAAGAAGTGGGGGTATAATCCAAAATGAATTAGGTAAAGGAGGTTGAATGACATCCCGGGTCACTATAGACCCAATGTATGCAGTCAAGGTTTAAAATATATCCTTTTGTGTTCCTCAGAAGAAAGGAATTCCTACGGGTCTGGAATGATATGAGGGTGAATAAATGATGACAGAATTTTAATTTTGGGGTGAACTATCCCTTTAATTTTGTCAACGGTTAAGAGTACACTAGCAAATAGAATGCCTCAAAGCTAACAGACATGGACTAAAAGCTCCAAAACTTCTATTTTGATTTCATGGTATAATTTAAGCTTTTATAATATTTATTGTGCAAACATTTGCTTCTTAAACACTATAAGCATTATAACAAATGACAACCTATTTAATTATCTGATTTGTGTCTCAGGCACTGTATCACAGAAGTATAAAGCTCAGTACAAGTGTACTGTGGAGTGTGGAGACATCCACACATATCCTGCAAGCACAGCTCTGTCAAGGAAGGCCTCACTGAGCTCGGCCACTACGACATCATGTCTGCTTTCACTCGGGTCCCTGTTGACCCACACCTTTCCTCATTATTCTGTTTCTCCTCTCTTCCTGTAGTATTTCTCTCAGCTGTGTGAAACAACACCAGCTCTCACTAACTCACTTTGCGAGTGGGACAAAAGCCACAAAAAAAAAAAGAAAAACACAGCCATAAAAATAAGACACCACTCTGGAAACACCATCAGCGCCGCCATGTTAAAACTGCTGCTGTCTACTGCAGTGACCTACATAGTGAGAACTGCGCACACAAACATCTACTGAGGCATGTTACCAATAGCAACGGTGTGTTTATTTGCCTGCACATCAAGTTTTTCTCATGGATTTTTAAAGGGAAATTATTGAACTCCAAAATAATATGTGATAATATTGAAGATTAAGTAACTTAAAAGTTTATTAAATGTTCTGGATTCAAAAAAGTTGTTTATTGTATCGTGCCAGTTTTCAGGTGAAATGAACACTAGAGGGGTCACAACAACAAATTTTATTCACTTTCACATAGAAAGGCTGATTCTAAGTTCATAAACACATACTTTTCACTCTGTTCCTCACACAATGCTATCTTATGATGACATTAAAACACTTTTACTACAGTGCATCATTTGTAAGGCGATACATTTAAATGCTTGCATTAGATAACCAGCTAAATTTACAAGCTTGTTCGAGCGTGATACATTGCGCAGTAGCTCATCTGACAAAGCATTGCACTTGTGATGCATTAGACCAGAGTATGAGTCCTAAAGAGCACGCAAGTCGACAATTGAGCCGAACATGTTGTCGAAGCATCGCGATATGATGTGATTGCTTCAGCGATTGCTCTTTTCATCTCACATTGGCTTTTTATGACACTATTGGTAAGGTTTAAGTTTAATATTTAGGGTTGTATGTAGGTTTTGTTGATTTAAATTTCAATAAAGCATTAACCTTAAAAAAAAAGAAAAAACATCTGTTTGGGAGAAAATTTTACTCGACTTTAGCGCCACACAGTGGACATTTCACCACCGAACTGCAGTGATAAGTGTGATGAACCACGTACTATCATTTTTAGCAAACAAATCGCCACAGTAATGACATTTTCATGAGACCAGTCTGAGAATAACAGTGAATACTGTATATGAACATAGTGGTATGGACACATTTTACGGTACTTTTCTGTCCTTTTAGGTGCTTGACAATCTCAGTTACTATTTACTTTGTTGAATGAATTGAATTAATTTGTATGAAAGAGGATTTTGGAAAGTCTGCTAAAAATTTCAAATTTGTGTTCCATAAAAAAAATTCTGCATATTTGGAGTGACTTGACGGTTAGTGTGTGATGGCAAAATGATGTCTGTTTTCAGAATAGTGTACTAACACACTCCCTTACAAAACAGTGGAGAAAAAAAAATCAAGAATTCATTGCAGATTTGCTGCAAACTTGCCACAAATTCACCACTGATCATTTTCACATGCAAATGAGCTTTACGGCAAACTTGCAGCAAATTTTCCATTGTTGCCAAAGGTTTGCTGCAGGTTCATCACTACTGGTGAAGAGCTGCAAACTTCTGGCAAACAATTGCGGCGCAACACAAGCTCATTTGCATGCGAAAATAATGAGTGGCAGATTTGTGGCAAATTTGTGGCAAGTTTGTGGCTAGTTTTCCAGAACTGTAGATTTTTTGTAAGGGCTCCTCTTACTATTTGTTTAGTATATAGAATGCATACTACACATAGTATGTGATTTTGTTTTATGCATGGAATACCTGAAGACCTACATTTGGTAAAATGTGTATTATTCAACAGATAAACATGCAACATGATATTACTATGTGAAATTTGTGTGAAATGTTTAATGTTGTGTAATGCATCCTATTTTGCATACTATTTTTAAGAAATGGTAGGTAGTATACAGTATATACTATATAGTTTTAAGTAAGTAGTAAGCTAGCATTCCATTCCGTCCATCGCCAGACATTTGTTTTTGGGTGAACTGTCTCATTGAGTATCCCATGAATATAACACATTATACTGATTTAAAAGCATCTTGTTCCAACTTTTGTTACTGACACACTGGTAAATTGAGTCAAAAGGTCGAATCTTGACTTGACCTCAGCGTCAACTGGGCAGTTCTTTCTCCCTCTCTTTACGCAATGGAAAATGTGACTAATGTTAGCTTGGACACAACAAGTAGGTCTCCATAGCAAATGACATAGCAAAGCTCAAGAAATTACTATTTTTATTTTATTTTTTTTCCCAAAGAGAAACAGAAATTAATTTTTCTTACATAGGTTGCAGGCCCCTGACACTGGATTGCAGTTATTGTCATGGCACGGACAGGTTTGGGCACAGTTCACTCCAAACTGACCAAACTCACAGGTCAGGTTGCAGCTAAAAAAAGAAAAGAAAAATAACATTTTTAGGAAAAGAATCAATAAAAGCACTGTTACATAGCAACAGAAATTGTGGTTAAACGTACATATTGACAATGCAACTTATAAGGTATTCGGAATGAATCAAATAAATGACTCAATGAATTGTGCGCAAAAAAGGCCTGGAAAATGCTTTTTTAAAAAGTTAATTGGGACCATTTTGATTTCATGTGGACTTAATAATAATAATTAAAAAACATAATAATAATAATTTCCTTTTATCATATCTTCATAAAAGCTTTTGCAATCAAACTATGTTTTTGGTCAATTTTAAAATAATACTTGATTGGTCTTACTCAACACTACATTTTAAATAATCTCATCAAATGAGTGAAATAAATTAAATGAGCATTTCCAAAAGGAAATAAAAGTGCTTGCAAGGCAGCAAGAGAATTGCATTAAATAAATAAATAATAATAAACAATTATTACAATTCAGTATAGAAATAAATGCAAGACAGATGACCAATCGCATATCAGTATGCAAATATTATGGGGCGTCAATTGAACATTCTAATTATGCAGGTCAATAGGAGATAAAGTCTGTAACAAACAAAATGATTATACACCTTATACTGAAATTATCTACAAAACAAAGTTTGAATGGAGTCTCTAGGTTAAATGAGTTTGAATTAATTGCAGAAAATTATTGAGAAGAAAAACAGAATGTTTAATGAATATTAAAAGAGTGCTGCCTTACAAGCACTGTAATTATACACCAAAAGAGCATACAAAATGCCATCCTTCTATTCTAAGGGCAAATCTTGTCCTCGTAAAACATATTTATGTGATGAGTTTGTGTTTCCCTTGGGTTTCCACATGCCTGTCTATGATGCATTGTTCAAAGCCATTAGAGCTATTTACAAGAAATAATTTACCATTTAATGTTTGGGGTGTCCTATTGACCATCCTGCAATTGTTTTAATGCCTTAACCATCTTTAAAACCATTTGGAATGACTCATAGAATAGTGATTCATACCAAAATGGAAACAGGCCTAGACATCAAGATGGTGAAATTTGAAAATATGTGAGTGATTTGACTTACTATGTCCCGTAAAAGCCAGGGTCACACAGACACTCTCCCGTGGCAAAATGGCAGTCGCCATTAAAACAATGGCTGCAATCTTTTTCACAGTTTTCCCCATAGGTGCCGTTAGGGCAGCTCACTTCACAGCTAAAAACATGAGTACAGAGAAAGAGAGAGATTATAAACAGACTGAGAATCAGTGAATTCAAAGATAATTTCAGATAATGAGAAAATCTCCCAAAATAAATACATGTATTTGAGGAGCCACATACACTACCAGTCATGATCGTACAATCCCTTGGATCTAAGGCTTATGCTTTCAGAAAGAAAGAAAGAAAGAAAGGTAGGCTAGGAAAGAAAGAAAGGTACAGTAGGTAGGAAGGAAGGAAGGAGATTTGGGGGATTTTGGATCGTCCACTATGGGACAACCTTATCAGTTAGAAAAGATATAACAACTCGAGTCAGAACAGGCTGATGGTCTGAAGCAAGTTTAGTGGATGTAGCTTGAAAGCTCTAGGAAGAGTTCCAGTCAGAAATGTTGGTCTTCATTTAGGGATTTTGTAGAATAACAATATGTTGACTTTGTCAAGCCAGCATAACTAGTTTTGTGAAGCCAACATAATAAAGCATTAGTAGGTGTGTCCAAACTTTTGATTGATAGTTTTTACAGACCTGTCTAGTACCAACTAATAAACAAAAAACAACCGATTATGAATGGTATCTTTGTAGTTTTGTTTCATTCTTGTTTAAATAAGGCCACTTCCACACTAAAATATTCTTGGTTGAAAACGCATTGATTTTGCATTGAAAAACTGTAAGCTCAGTTTTCAGCCATAAACATATTAGTGTGTACTTGGCCTAAGAATATTTGTTTTTCTACAGTCAGCTACAATGGTATTCACGATCTGCTGAAGTTCATACCGATCTCCAATCCAGCCAGGATTGCAGTGGGAACACTTTCCATCAATACGGTTGCAGTAGTGACCATCTTTGCAGGGTGGACACTGATTCATACAGTTCTCTCCAAAGTAACCAGGTGCACACATCTGATCACATTTAGTTCCATTCCAGCCACTCTCACAGGTTACACAACGCCCTTCAGTCACCTTACAGGGCTGCTGGCCTTTACAGTGACCACACCTGGGATCAATGGAAACAAGGAAAGACCAGGATGGACCAGGTATAGTCAGTCAAAACCTCTGTAGAGTTATGCCAATAAAAATCAGAAAGTCCCAACAGACTGGAGGTAGACAAACATGTATCACTCTTAAAAAACAAAAACAAAAACTGAAACTAAATTTTTTGCAGAACGTAACCGAAAACGGGAACAAAGTGATTTTCATTTGTTCTGGAGTTAAAACGTTATTTTTAAATGCTGGCATCCAGTTATAACCAGTTAATTTAGTTCCGATCATTTTTTTCATGAAACCAAAGGTCAAAGGGTTTATCATAGTAAATGTTTGGAACTACACCACTTTTACTACAAAACTTTAAACTACAAAAAATTAAACGTGCTTTGATCCTGAAGGAAACTGCTGCATCACAAATTTCTTTGCCTAATTGCCCGTTGTGGATGTTGCATTCTGTGAATGAAGACCTTTTTAACAACAATGTATAATTACTACATATATTGTACATGCACGTTTAATCCAGATACAAGGAAAATATTATTAGAGATAAAAAGTATATTTCTCAGTTGTTTCCAAGTCTTCACTGAATTATTGTTCAGTGAACCCCTCCCCTCAATGCGTAGAAGACTGTCCTTTTAAAAAGAACGTTATTAACTCTTCTTTTACTTTGTTCTAACCGGTTACCATTTGGGAAGGAGGCTGCAGATCTTTTCAACTAAAATGGAAAAATATAGTCTTTGCTCAGAACAAATCAAAATGAAAAACATTTAGTTTTTAGTCCCTGGTTATCACACAGGTTATTCCATGATTTCTTTCCTCTTTCAAGTTACAAAAAAGCACCATAAAAGAAGTTTTTATGACTTACTACAGTATATGCACTATATTCCAAGTCTTTTGAAGCTATATGATAGCTTTGTGTGAGGAACGGACCTTGAAAGACTTGAAATATTGCCAAAATAAATCGCACTGACTACTTTTATGGTGATTTTATGGTGCTTTTTTTTTTATCCTTTTGAACCTTGATAGTCCCCAGATTATTGAATGCTTGTTGATTATTCTAATAAAACCTGTTAAGAAAATGTCCTGTTTACTGCACAAACTAAAGAAACAAATAAGAAGTAATATTTTGCATATAGAAAATGAAGCCATTAAGATTGTTTACATTGAGACATTATTTGTATCACAGTTGCGCACATTTTATCCCTAAAACTCATAATGGTCATTAAGATATTATGCAAGATATACCGCAATGTGAAAAAATTATATATTACTTAAACTGTAAATTATTTATTCATCATAATAGTACTTCCTTGGCACTGCCTTTCATTTATATATATATATATAGAACATCTTTTATACTGTAATATATATATATATATATATATATATATATATATATATATATATATATAAAGACTGTACACTGTAAAAAGAATCATCATTGAAAACAATATATTAAAACGTAACGTCCAGATTCATTACGGTATACGAAATATATATACAGTATATGCATATACAGTATATATATATATATATATATATATATATATATATATATATATATATATATATATATATATATATACAACCCCAAATCCGAAAAAGTTTGAACAGTATGAATAATGCTAATAAAAACTAAAAGGAGTGATTGTAAATTATATTCACCCTTTGCTATATTGAAAACGCTACAACTACACATAATATGATGTTTTACCTTGTGAATTTCATTTTTTATTTATTTTTTTTAAATGAAATGTAATTTCAAATCAGATGATTGCAACACGCTCCAAAAAAGTTGGGACAGTCGAGTGTTTACCACTGTGAAACATCACCATTTCTTCTAATAACACTTATTAAGCATTTAGGCACTGAAGACACAAGTTTTTTAAGTTTAAAAAGTGGAATTTTCCCCTTCATCCATTATGTAGGTCTTTAGCTGCATAATTGTACGGGGTCTTTGTTGCCTTATTGTGCGCTTCATAATGCACCACACATTCTCAATTGGAGATGGTCAGGACTGCAGGCAGGCCAATCTAGCAACCACACTCTCTGCTTATTCGGCCAGTATGTGGTTTGAACTTGTCCTGCTGAAAATGCAGGGACGTTTCTGGAAAAGACGGTGCTGGATGGCAGTATATGCTGCTCCAAAATGTGTACATATCTGTCTGCATTCATGGTGTTCTCACAGATGTGCAAATTACCCATGCCATGGGCACTGACACACCCCTGGCCCATACAGACACTGGCTTTTGGACATGACGCTGATAACAACTTGGATGGTCCTTTTCCTCTTTGGCCCGGAGAACACAACAGCTGTGTTTTTCAAAAACTATTTGAAATGTGGACTCACTGGACCAAAAAACACAGTTCCACTGTTATACTTTCCATCTAAGATGAGACCGAGCCCAGAGATGTTGGCAGCACTTCTGAACAGTGTTGATGTAAGGCTTCTGCTTTGTATAGTAAAGTCTTAACTTGCATCTGTGGATGCAGCGGCGAATGGTGTTGACTAACAAAGGTTTACTAAAGTAATCCCAAGCCCATTTTCATGAATCCATTACAGATGAATGATGTTTTTTAAGACAGTGACGTCTGAGGAATCAGAGATCACGCACATTCAGAAATGGTTTTCGTCTTGCCCTTTACGCAACGAGATTTGACCAGGTTCCTTGAATCTTTTAACTATATTGTGCACTGTAGAGGATGAAATGCCCAAAATCCTTCCAATTTGTCTTTGGGGAACATTGTTCTCAAAGTGCTGGATTATTCACTGAAGCATCTGTTGGCAAACTGACAAGTCTCGAATGATCCTTGCTCTTGAAGAACTAGGCTGTTTTTTGAGGCTCCTTATATACAATGGCACAATTGCCTCACCTGTTTAACATCTCCTGTTTAACATCACCTTGTTATTTCAAGTCGTCAAATTTTTATTAGTCTTTAATTGCCCTTGTCTCAACTTTTTTGGAGTGTGTTGCAATCATTTGATTTAAAATTACTGTTCATAAAAAACAAACAAACAATGAAATTCACAAGGTAAAACATCACATAATTTATAGCTGTAGTGTTTTCAATATAGCAAAGAGTGAATATAATTTACAAATCACTACTTTTTGTTTTTATTAGCATTTTTCATACTGTCCCAACTTTTTTGGAGTTGGGGTTGTAGAACATTCTTGTGACAGTTTTCATGAGAATAACCCTTTTGATGTGTTGAAAATAAAAAACATTCTTCAAAATTTCTCCTTTTTTGCATTCCACAGAAGCAAAAAACTCATTGGGGTTTAGAACTACATAAGGGTGAGTAAATGAATGACAGAATTTTCATATTAGGGTGAACTGTACTATAGATCTTAAATATGATGTTTTTCTCACCTGTTTCTGCAGTTCTGTCCATAGAATCCAGCTGGGCATGGTTCCCGGCACAACTTCCCTCTATATCCGGGTTTACAGGTACACGATCCGTCCACTGGGTTACACTTCCCATGCACGCACTGGCAGTACCGCTCACAACGTTGACCCCAGAGCCTCTCCCTGCACTGGCATCGGCCTGTAAACTGCTCACAAGGTGAGTTGTTACACGTGCACTGAGCCCCGCAGTTTCGCCCGAACCAGCCCGGGTTACAGATGCATCGCCCCGTGCCCTGATCACACACCGAGTTGATGCTGCAGTAGCAGTTATTGTTGCACTGAGGCCCCCAGTAACCGGCGTGGCAGGTGCATTTTCCCGATTCCTGGTCACACTTCCCTTTCTGGCAATGGCAGGGCTTCTCACAGTTTTCACCCCAGCGGTTGGGGTAGCACGTGCATTTTCCGGTCACGTCGTCACATTTACCATTAGGGTGACATGTGCACATGCCTTTGCAGTCTGGACCCCAGAACTGAGGGGGGCACTCTAGGGGAGTCAGAAACATGCACAGGTTATAATTTACATGACCGTAGATAATAGTTGTGTACTGTGCAACTGGCAAGCTAAAGGAGTGATAACAGGCTGTTGTTAAGCTTAAAGGAATGGTTCACTAAAAACAAAAATTCTGCAATCATTTACTCACATACATGTCGTTCCAAAAATGTATGGCTATCTTTCTTATGCAGAACACAAAAGGATTTAATACAAGTTTAGCTCAATCGACAGCATTTGTAGCATAACGTTGATAACCACAATTTTTTTTCGACTTGTCCCTCTTTTTCTTTAAAAAACAATTCTGGGTTACAGTAAAGCACTTACAATAGAAGTGAATGGGGCCAATCCCTAAATGTTAAAATACACATTGTTTCGAAAGTATAGCCACAAGACATAAACAATATGTTTGTTAACATGATTTAAGTGTGATAAAATCTATAACTAACCTTTTCTGTGTAAAGTAATATCTCATTGTGGGGCCGAGGAGGGCGGGACCGGGCTGGGGTGGCGCGCCCGGTCCCCGGTCGGCCTGGTGGGGCGGGCGGGGTGTGGGGGCGGCCGGGGACGGCAGTTCGAGAGAGAGAGAATTACAGGCAGCTGCGCTGTGTGTGTTTATGTTTGTGTGTTTTTGGTTAAGTTGTTCATTAAATTATTATTTCAGTTGTCAAGCCGGTTCTCGCCTCCTCCTTTCCACCAAACCCCCTTACACTCATTTTATATCGTAATGCATAAAGCCTAAAACAACCATAATAACAATGATTTAAAAAACTTTACACCTCAAATAATACACATGTTTTGACAGAAGAATGAATATACAGTAAATGCTTTTATAAATTGATGTTCTCGCAAGAACTTGCATTGGCTAATTCATGGTTTGGATTATCATTTTTGGGTAAACTTTTCCGTTAACTTGCCGATATTTCATGTTTGTGTAAACCCTGATTGGTCAGTTCTTCAAAATGTAATTTTAACACTTTATAAAATTACCCTTTTGGAATTAAGTGTGATATGTAGTGGCCGAGGGAATTATTTGAATTCCTCCTTAAGCTGTCATAGACGTGTTTAAAAACAACATGAAATGGCATTCACAATACATTAAACTTAATTTCTGATTAAAACAGAATATTCAACAATAAGTAATGGAAGGCAGGACTTTATTCATCAGAATTTGATTTGATCGTGGAAAGTAAGACCTTGGTTGCGTCACCAGAAACAAAAAGTTGTTTCAGAGACAAAGAAAGTTATTTCTTTTTTTATTAAAATATTTGTATTGTTATTTAGAGAAGCAGACAATGTTAAAGTTATAATTCACCCAAAAATGAAAATTCTCTCATCATTTACTCACCATCAATCCATCCCAGATGTGTATGACTTTCTTTCTTCTGCTGAAGACAAACAATGCTTTTTAGAAGAATATCTCAGTTCTGTAGTTGCATATAATACAAGTCAAAAGGGTCCAAAACTTTGAAGCTCCAAAAAGCATATAAAAGGAGCATGAAAGTAATACAAACAACTCCAGTGATTAAATCCATGTTTCAGAAGTGATATGATAGGTGTGGGTGGCAAACAGATCAATATTTAAGTATTTTTTTTACTATAAAGTCTCCTCCCTGCCCAGTAGGTGGCGATATGCACAAAGAATGCGAATCACCAAAAACAAAAGAAGAACTCATAGGGGAGAAGTGTGCTTAGAAGGGCTGTTTGAAAGTGGAGATTTATAGCAAAAAAAGCACTTAAATATTGATCTGTTTCTCACCCACACCTATCATATAACTTCTGAAGATATGGACGTAACCACTGGAGTTGTATGGATAACTTTTATGCTGCTTTTATTTGCTTATGAGCTTCAAAGTTTTGGACCCTGTTGACTTGCATTGTATGTAACTGCAGAGCTGATATATTCTTCTAAAAAAAAATTGTGTTCAGCAGAAGAAAGAAAGTCTGGGACACATCTGGGATGGCATGAGGGTATAAGTAAGTAATGAGTAAATAATGAGAACATTTTCATTTTGGGGTGAAATTTTCCTTTAAAAGGAGCAGTTTTGATTTCATGTTGTCTGCTGAAATTAGTTACTAATGCTAAGAGTACGTTTCCTTTTTAAAGACCCTATGATTTTTTTTCTTTCCTGTGTTAATGTACTTCATATCGAAAGCGGAATTCAGGCCAAGACTTATTGAGGGCTATCCTTTATGTTAATAGCATATTGCCAAGGAACAATTTGCTACTTGCTATTCCTAGCTCGTAACAAATGGTATTATACTTATTCTAAAGGGTATTTTATTGGACAAAAATTCTACACACTCCTGAGTTCAAGCCGAGTCATCAATATTTTTTACCCTTTACCCAGAATAAAAAGACCACCTGCTATGTGTTTATTTAACCGGTAGTCAACTTTTAGGTGCATACAGATGACCTCAAAGCTAACACTAAAAGACTAAAAGCCACAAAAGTCCAAATGGTTAACGATTATAATTGCCTTGATTAACTATCCCTTTCATGTAAAAAAAAAAAGTTGGAGTGGGAGTTAATCTTACATGACAAAATGATAACTCACTTGTGTCACAGCTTGCCCCAAAATACCCATGACGACAGCGGCATTCGTTTGGTCGGACACACACCTCGTTCTCGTTACAAGTGAAGTTACCTTCACAGAGAGCTGGGGAGACATAATCAACACGTAAATCAAATAAAGTGCCACTCATGAAGTGCTCTCTTAAATATAGGAAAAGACACTTACGTGTTAAACACTCTTCACCTTGCTGCACCCATCCACTGCAACACACAAACCCGGGTGACCTTATAAAAAGATGACAAACATTACTTTTATTGGAATACGTTCCATGCTTGAAAAATATGGCAGAGGCTATTTACATTAAATGTAAATAGCAACAAAAAGCATGTTCTTTGCAGATACTATTTGCACTCCTAATTAAATTGCAGTGTGTATATTGTTTATTGTGTTTATTTAGAGTCCAACAGACACCAAAATGCACATCCACACCACCTTGACACACTACACCATTGCAGCAACACTTGAGGGTGCAGTTTATCTTTAATTTCAGTTTTTCCACCAGACTATTTTAAGTGTAAACAGCCAAGCTGTGTAGCAGGTGCCATTTAAACCTAGTACAAATATTCACTCCTTAAAAAAATAAATCTTATTTCAAAGTGAAGTGTTTAATTTCTGCGCCACTAGCATCACCAAACAGAACTGCAAATATATTGACACACAAATTATTTTCTTACTGAGTATTTTTGTCTTATTTGCCTATGGAGTACAAAAAAATAAACTTGTTTTCCCTTTAATTCAAGTTTTTTTTTTCTTACCCCATTTGCAATATATATATATAATTTTTTTTTTTTTTTTTTTTTTACACAGACATATTTAAGCATAAACATTACTAGATTTTGTTAGTTTTCTCAAAAAAAAAAAAAAAAACAAACAAAAAAAAAAAGGCAAAATACCTTATGTCATTTTGATTCACAAGTAAATATATGTTGTTTTAAAAGGACAGTTCACCCAAAAATTCCAGATCAAAAATGAAGTGAATATTTCAGCTCTGTTGGTCCTCACAATTCAAGTGAATGGTGACCAGAACTTTTAATCCCCCAAAATCACAAAATCAACATAAAAGTAATCCATATGGCTCCAGTGGTTTAATCCATGTCTTTTGAAGTGATATAATAGGTGTGGGTGAGATTTATATTTAAGTCTCTTTTACTATAAATCTCCACTTTCACTTCCACATTCTTCTGCTTTAGTTTCTTGGCAATTGACTTCTTCGTGCATATCACCACCTACTGATCAGGGCTGGTCAAAGATGGAGATTTATAAAAGAAAAGGACTTAAATATTGATCTGTTTCTCACCCATACCTATCATATTACTTTATAAGGTTTGGATTAAAACACTGGAGTCGTATGGATTACTTTTATGCTGCCTACTTTTATGTGATTTTTGGAGATACAAAGTTCTAGTCACCATTCACTTACATTGCATGGATCTACAGAGCTGAGATATTCTTCTAAAAATCTTTGTGTTCTGCACAAGAAAGAAAGTCGTAGACGTCTGGGATGATATGAGGGTGAGTAAATGAAGGGAGAATTTTCATTTTTGGATCAACTATCTGTTTAAGATTGTCTTGATAATTTTTACTGGAAAACAAGACAAAAACACTAATTTTTGCAGTGCACTGCCCCTATATTCCATTGGTCATTCAAAGAGATAGTTCCGCCCCAAACTCACACCATTGGTTGAGACAATGTTGCTGTGTCGGTCTGGTTGGGATGCTCCAACAAACAGAGCAATGTTTTGATAGCGCCACAGAGCCACAGTGTTTACACTTTTCATGGAAATAAACCTATAAATCGCTTACTCATATAGTTGTCTCAGCACATTAAGCTAGAATTGGAGAAAGTATTTTAACTTAAAAAATATTACAAACTTCACCTTTAATATACAATGTTTCACACTACCAGAACTGTCAGGAATCTCGAAAGACAGCTGATCATAAAACAAAGTTTGCGTCAGCATATTTTGCAAATGTTTCATATTTAAATTGTCCATATGAGTTCTAAGCATGCATCTCATTGGGAATATTGCATATGTCTGGGTGCCATCTGCAGCTTTGCCTTAGCTGCACAAGAGCAGATGTTTTACATAGCAAACATACTGTACACTGACTTGCATACATACACACAAACACACGCATAAACATTCAGTCCTTTATCTACCCTCTCGCCATCAGGAGTCATGCAATCTACATAACTTTGTTGAAACATCAGACATATAGAGAAACAAACATGGAAGAAAGAAAGTCATACTAGTTTGGAACAACATAGGAGTGAGTAAATCATGACAGAAATTATATTTTTGGGTGAACTATCCCTTTAAAGGAAAAAATGAAAATTCCCTCATCATTTACTCACCCACATAACATCCCAGATGTGTATGAGTTTCTTTCTTCTGCAGAACACAAATTATGATTTTTAGTAGAATATTCCAGCTCTGTAGGTCCATACAATGCAAGTGAATGTGTGCCAAGATTTTTAAACTCCAAAATCCACATAAAGGCAGCATAAAAGTAATCTATATGAATCCAGTGGTTAAATCCATGTGTTCACGATATGATAGGTGTGGGTGATAAACAGATCAATATGAGTCTTTCCTGCCATTAGGGGGCGATATGCACAAAGACTGTGAATCACCAATAACACAAGAAGGAGAATGACAAAGTGAAAGTAGAAATTGACTGAGCAGGGAGGAGAACTTATAGCAAAAAAGGACATAAACATTTAACTGTTTCTCACCCACACCTATCAGATCGCTTCACAATATATGGATTTAAAGGATTTTGAAGCATCAAAATTTTGGCACCCATTCACTTGCATTGTGTATGGACCAAAAGAGCAAATAAATTCTTCTGAAAATCTTCAATTGTGTTCATCAGAAGAAAGAAAGTCGTACACATCTGGGATGGCATGAGGGTGAGTAAATGATGAGAGAATTTAAATTTTTGGGTGAACTATCCCTTTAATGCTCTCTAAGCGCTGCTTGGATAGAAGACATATGCCGCCCTCATATTCCGCCACATGTGACCTCCAAGAGGCCTTGTCCACACTTTTGCTTCCTCTGAAGCGTGGGGGCTGCTATCTGTGTTCAGTCAGAGTTTGTTTAGCCTATGTGTATATGTCGTCCCCAGACATGATCTACACCACAGCCCTGACTTCTCTGCTCTATGTCAAACTGAACATACACATCACAGCGAGACAAGAAGCTAGACCACATTCATTAGACCAAAGAAAGCCTAAAGGGATAGTTCACCAAAAAAACTAAAGAAAATTCTGTCAACATTTACTCACCCTCATGTTGATTCAAACCCGTAATGTTTTCCTTCTTCTGTGGAGCACCAAAGGAGATGTTAGGCAGAGTGAAAATAAATAAATAATTAAACATGCAATGAAAGTGAATGGTGACTGAGGCTGTTGGTCCTTAACATTCTGCCTAACATCACTTTTTGTGTTCCACGGATGAAAGAAATACGTAAACGTCTGAAACAACATGAGGGTGAGTAAATGTTGACAATTTTTTTTTTTTTTTTTTTTTTTTGGGATGAACTAACCCTTTAAACAAATGGAAAATGAGCATCAGTCAACAACTAGGAAGGGTCAGCATGATTCAACAACAATAAAGTCCTGTATGGAAATTCTGAGCAATTTTGTAAAATGAATGTGAACTTCCTGTCGACGTCTGTAGTTTGTGAGAATCCCAGTTTGTAAGAATACATGCTAGATTATACCTGGTGGTTTCCATTTTGATCACAAGTGAAGTGATTGCCATCTGGTGCCAGTAATCACAAAGTAAACAAGCTTTAAAACAACCGGGTAAACTATTTAGCAGTTAAAACTGCTGTAAGAATTCCCCTAAAATGTCTACTATGTTGCAATACTGCATGATTTTGAGATAAGCTACACTCAAAAAAATATTTTAGCCTATTTTTACATTTTATGCATTTCATTTTCATAACATAATTGCAACAAATTTAACTGAGTAATCTTTAAAAAAAAAAAAAAAAAAAAGAATAATAAATTATTATTATTATTTTTTAATATTACTCTATTCCACTTGATGGAATTTATTATGAAATTGAAATGTGTAAATCTTAAAAATAGGTTAAAATATTTTTTTTTTTCGAGTGTATAAATTCATACATCTGAAACAATTTGTATAACTGATAGTGCTTTGAATTTAAATTATGCACATTATAATATCACTTTCTTATAACTAATTGTCCATTTGACTTTATGTTACCTATATTGAGACTAGTGATAGGCCGATATATCGGACAGGTCAATTAAGTGTCTGAGACCATCAGCCGATAACCATGCCCGCTTGGCTAATTAGGTAAAGCCTTTGTTTGGAATATCATACTAGCGTACTACTTTTACTATTCTGGCAATATATAAATACAGCAGAAATGGTAAGAGTAGTATAGTAGTATGCTATTCCAAACTGTCGCCAAGAGCGTCACCAAGTAGAATTACAAAAATAAAGACTGCTTTCAAACGGGTTTCCCAAACACTCCCTCTGTCTTCCATTGGTGGCCCAAACAATAGTTTTGTCAATAGATAAACATTTTCTGTTTTCAATATTTTATAGTAAGCACTATTGTAAATACTGTGGAAAGTAAATGTTTATTTAATTACTGTTATATTTCTGGATCTTATATGCTATCCTTAAATCATATTATGTTTATCATTATACTGGCTATGGGCCAACCCCGCTCTTTATACAGTATATCACTATCAACACTGACCACTGTAGAACATGCATTGATCAACCACTAGTTGTGACCCCTGCTAGGGCTGTGCAAGATTTGTTGGCTCATTTTTGCACTATTATTTGTTCTATTCATTGGGACATCAACACTAAAACGATGATGAGCATTCTACATCCATTCTACTTGGAATAGAATGTAGGTCACTCATGTGTTATGGTTAGATGTCACACCATTGATTCATTACTTATTTGTTTAGGTCAAGAAATGGGCTACTGCAATCTGTAACAGTTTTGGAACTGCAAAGGTCATGCTCTATATCTACATATCTGTTTCAAACTTTTCCTGTTCCAATATGTTTAGTACAGTATGCTGAATGATTAAAGGAGTAGTTCACCCCAAAAAGGATTTTTCTGTCATCATTTACTCAATCTGTAGAATGTTAGCTTCAGTCACCTTTCACTTTCATTGCATCTTTCTTTTTTTTTTTTATTCAGTGTAAGTGAATGGTGACTGAAGCTAACATTCTGTTTATTCAGTGTAAGTGAATGGTGACTGAAGCTAACATTCTGCCTAACATTTCCTTCTACACTAAAAAAAAATGAAAAACAATAATAATTTTAAGATTTATGTATTTCAATATCATAAAAAAAATCCATCAAATTGATTTGAGCAATCTTTAACAAAAATAGATAAATAAATAAATATTTTATTCATTTTAATTTGTTAAATATTACACTATTCAAAAATTTTTATTTTTTTTTTGATTTTTTAATGACACTAAAATGCATAAATATTACATGCTAAAAACCTTTTTGACTGTATGTACAATAGAGAAAAGAAAGTCATTTGGGTTTGGAGCAACATGAGGGTGAGTAAATAATGAAAGAAATTTCATTTTTGGGGTGAAATACCTTTAATACAAGAAGACACAATCTATTTTTTTATAGATCTGTTTTTGCCTTTATAGGTTAATGTATCAAACTATATGAGCTATTGTTGATGTTGTTATTTTGAGTGTTATATGTAAAATGTGCCATGACTTCAGTCCTTGAGTAATTGGTGTCGCCCCCTATTCTTCTATGTGGGTCAGTCACCCAGATGTGAACCACAGAGTAACAGATTCAAATCATTTGCCATTTGGAACATCATCAAAAACTATTTAAAACGTTAAAGCACTATGTTTGTTCTATTATAATTTAAAAATGTATAGTTATCACAAAAACAATGCAACTGCATTTGTAAATAGCATTTGTAAATACAACTTCAAAAGTTAAGGTTACTGTAAAAGTTACCTGTAATTTTACCTTCCCTTTAACTTTTAACTCTACAAAAATTACATTTTATTGCTAATAATTACTGATGATATAATGTTAATTTGATAACATTTAAATAATATACTTTTTTCCCAACTTACCCTTGAACTTTGCAAACATTCCTACCCTTTGGATTGAGCTCTTGGCTGAAAATAGGACAAAAGCAAACAAGCAAAAGCACTAAAACTACTACAGTGCCCTTCAGTTCCATGGTCGAAGAAACAGCATCTCTCCATGTGCCTCTTCTGCTCAGCATTCCTTTCTCTTCCAATCTCAAGAAGTTCAGATTGGACGCTTTGTATCTCCAAATTCTCAAAACCGTCAACTGCAAACGTCAACACAAAGTTTGGAAGTTAGTTTATCCGCATAAATCGCAATCTTGTGTTGATCTAAACTTATTCGCACTCCAAAGCCTGGGGAAAGCGGGAGAGAGAGAGAGAGAGAGAGAGAGAGAGAGAGAGAGAGAGAGAGAGAGAGAGAGAGAGAGAGAGAGAGAGAGAGAGCACAGAAGTTATAAAACCAAAAAGTGATTCTCGCCGTCCAAGCCCAGTTCCTGCTGCGGAGAACCTCTGGCTTTATTTTGCTCTCCAAATACTGGTAGATTTAACTGGCGCATTGCTGAAAGTAACTCCTGACACCCTGATAATCCCAGTTTTCCTCTATAATTTTCCAAGTGCAGACTTTCAGAAAGAATAAACTGCGTCAAAATGGGTCAAGAAACAAAAGGTCTGCATATGACTTTATGTGCGTCCATTGTTTTAAAAAATAAGTTGGGAAATGAAAACGGACCGCTGTTCTGTATCCACTTAGCTCTCTATTTTATTTCCAGAAAGGAAATTCCTTATTAGTGACCCTATCTCTGGCTCGAGCTCTTGGGAATTCGATTCGCCTGCTCTCTTTGGCGTGCAGCGGTTTCCCAAATTCTAACCGAAACCACTCTAGCAGCCCCTCATCGAGTGGGTGTGACTACAGGGCTTGTGCTGAGGACTTCACTGTGGATCCACGGCAAAGCCCCCCTTTTACAAACCCTCTTGGCACGCGCGCGCACGCGGGCACGAGCATGTTCACGGTCTCCATCGCCTATCTCACAAACGCGCGTGCGTTTACCTGCCCTATGCTATCTAAATGAGGATCGTGCACTTCTGTTTTAAAAATAATGTACAATTAGTAGACTTAACTAAAACCGAACCACCACTCTAAAATTACATTTTTACCTCACAAAGAACTTTACTTTTTATTTATTTATTTATTTTATTATCTATTTATTTATTTATTCCATTTTTTTCCCCTTCCATCAAGGAAGTCCTGGATGCTCCCAAAAGCAGTTTTGCTGCTGTCAGTACCAGTATTTTAGTGCTCCTTGGCCAATAGTAATGAATGAGCTAATGATAATCATAATGATTGTGTTTGAAATGGCGTAATGCAGCCTACTAATATTAGTTTTCCTTCTCTTCCATATTTTCCCGCAGTCTTGCAGTAAAGATGAAAAATAATGCAACGGCTCCCCCCTCTGTTAACTACATTAAAAACACGCACAACAAACTTACAGTAGTACGTTAGTAAACGGCAAATCAAAGCTGACGAAAAATAGCTTATAATGACATAACAAGGAAAATGAGTTTAAACAAAACATCCTTTGTGCATTGGTTTTGTGTTATATTTCCTCAACTTATACTATCATATACATTATCAAATATTACCAACAAAATTTCTTTATTCATTAATGTACACCTCGAAAATAAATCACATACTACTGTGGTATTTCTGTTTTATAACGTAATAAACACAACTGGATGCCACTCATGCAAAGGCATTCCTTTTATGGCATCCCATGCGTGTTCTACATCAGTAAATAGAACGTCACAAGATTCCGACCAATCAACATCTCTATATCTGCCCCGAATTTAAATATGGGCCGGTCACTACAGGTAACGTTAAAGAGCCCATGGAAAGGGTGACTTGGCAAAGCAGCAGCAAAACTGTGTTCATTTAAATATTTTAGGTACATTGTCAGTACAGAGGCCTTGAACTGATGTCTCTCCTCAAAACTCTACCTGCTTTTGCCCTCGCGACTCGTTGCAGCAATATTAGAGGTTTGTTTTGCTCCACTCGGCATGGTTATCATCGGAGTGTACAAGCCCCGACCAAAACAAACGCACACGAGGATCCTTCTCACAACAATGACAAGATCTCCATTGACTTTGAACAAACAAAGGAAGCCTACAAAAGCAAAGACACTCTTGAGTTACTTAGAAGCTTGGTCGTTTTTAAACTGTGCTCATATGACATCCTGGTTGATAAGAACAAAGAGGTATGTAATTTATATAGTATGTAGTCTTTTTTTTTTTTTTTTTTTTTTTTAAATCACATTAGCCATTAAAAGTGTGCCTCCCTTTTTTTTTTTTTTTTGCATGTACCTTTCGTCTTGCACATACTCCTTTTCTAGAGCTCACTCTCATTTGCCTTGTTCCAGATTATTGTCAGGAATGGCATCTTGACAGACAGAAATCACGTGGTTACTGTGTAGAGTTACCATAGTCAACATTACTGGCAAGGGCAGCATGAATATTTGACATGAGCGTATATGGAGTCTGTTTGACCTTAACACAACTGGGGGGGAAACATACACTAAACGTGTGTTAATGGGATTGTTCAACCCAAAGAAAGAAAAAATGTCATAATTTACTCACCTTCAGTTTGTTATGTTGTTTCAGATCCACATTTGACTTTATCTCTTAAGTGGAACATGAAAGGAGATGCTAGGCAAAATGTATAGGGGCTGAGGGTGTCACCATTCATTTTCTTTGAATCTATTTTCCATACATGGAAAATGAATGATGAGTAACATACTACCTAATAGGGCTGCTAAAGCTGTCGACTGTGAACTATTCCTATAAAACTGTGGATTTCTGTAAAATACATAAAAAGCTTGATTTCTTTATCATTTTTTTAAAAATTAAAAACATTAACATTATTACATTCTATAATGCTTTTCAGATCATTAGTTTAATGTGCATTTGAAATTTCATGCCAGTTTTTAAAGCAAATTTTGTGTCTTATTTTGCTTAAAATGTTGTGCATTTATTGAACTGTTTAAAGGTGCCCTCAGTCATTTTTGACCCATTAAGAAAGTTTTACTCCTAATGAAATGAATTGTAATTTTGAAACATATGTATAAAGTCATGACCATTCACATGAGATGAGGACTCTAGTCATATCAGTAACCTTATAAAAGCTGTTTTATTCTACATGGGGCAGGGGCGCCCGCATGGGGGCTGCCATTTTAGAATCACATGACCAGCTGAAAACTACTCATTTAATCTCAGTAACCGACTTGTTATTGGACACTCACTCTTGGATTTAAGTAATCATGGCTGATTGTGAATAGTGAATTTCTACAATTGCATCTGTAACTAACAACTATTGATTTTGAATGATGCTGCATCCACACCACTAGGTGTCACTGTAAGTCCAAGATGAGACAAACAAACAGTTACTGAGTGCACCTTTAAAATCAAGACAAAAAATTCTAGGACACTAATGGAATGAAATACCAATACTTTTTGGGTCCAGAAGGCAAGCATTCCGGCCCCAAAAAGTATTTGGTGATTTCTTTGAATTAGTGTGCTTGCCTATAAGGGAATATAAAGTGCTCAAGCTGAGAATAAAAATTAAATAATACTGAAAATGAATTCAGATCATACTGTTTTACAAAATACAATAATGTGTGCTTGTTTTGAGCACTTAATTATTTCTGTCTCCTGCAGATAATCAACCTTAGCAGAAAGTTTTTTGGACAGAAGGTGTTTGAGCAAGTTATGAAGATGACAATCTATGGTCAGTTTGTGGCTGGTGAGGACCATCAGTCCATCAAACCTATCGTGCAGAAGAACCAAGCATATGGTGTGGGTGCTGTGCTGGATTACAGCGTGGAAGAAGATCTCTCACAAGAAGAGGCTGAAAGGAAAGAGATGGAGTAAGTGGTCTTCTAAAAGTGTCTTCTTGGCCCTACATCCACAAAGTACCATGTTTATCAAGTTTAGTCTGCTTCAATCGTTTATAGGTACCAGGGTGGCCTGTAAGATTTGTGGGCAGTTCAACAAAATATGATCTAATAGAATGTCTATAGTCTTGGTAGAAGAATGTTACTCTAGATTACTTCATTTGAATTTATAACAGAGGCCTGTCTCACGGAGCCGGTTTCAGTGGCTACCCAGGTACGTTTGAGTTTAGTTTGAGCAAACTTTTATCTGTTTTCATCACCATGGAAACTTACGCTTTTCCTTAATTCATTTTGTATGCACTTTATTTTAAAATGTAATGCTCTTTGTTTAACAGCCAGGAATGTTCTTTGCAATAATGTAACACAGTTGTATGGTTTAAATGTATTCACTGTGCCCTCTTGTGGACTAAGGAAAGGTACATTTAAACACTTGCTGACTTCAAAATTCAAATTTAATTTAAATTTGGCTCATTTCTGAGGTAAAATTTAAATGTAGTTTCCCAGCACTGTTGACAGCTCTACTGAACCAATCAGCAGTGATTAAAGTGACATCTCTGACACGCACAAAAAACAAAACAAACTATCAATTATTATTAAAATTCTATGCTGATAGGTGTAGATAGTTTTTCTTTTCTCTCTCTCTCAGTGTTCCTCTGTGGCCGGCACTAGAGGAGTCTACATTTAGAACGGCTTGATTCAACAGAATAACAGCATCCTCTAGAGGTGAAATGGAAACAGTCACTGACACCTCATGGGGATTTGCCTTATCTAAGGACGTGTCCACACTAATACGTTTTTATTTGAAAACGCCTCGATTTGGCTACATTTATGCCTCTCGTCCACTTAATAAATCCTCCAATAAAAATGTAAAAAAAAAAAAAACGCACTATAACTTGAAAAAGATGACTTTAGGAAACTGAAAACTGAGTTTTCAAACTTAAACAGATTAGTTTGGATGTGGTTTAAATATGTTATCATCGACAAAAATTATCCATATTTTTATCCTCACTTCTTCAATGAATATTTTGTTTAGATAATCAGCTATTCTAAATTGAAGCAAGGGCATGCAAAGAAAAATGTGACTATATAAAAACTTGCTCCTTCAGCACATATATTGTTTAACTTCTTATCTTGTTAATAATAATAAACTCATTTCTTCATTAAACCTCATCTAGTGAAATACATATAAAAGCCCTTTATATGGTGATTATGTTGGCTATAAAAAGCCTACTTAACTATAGCGCATTATAATGGATCAAGGTTCCGTCATTTTAAGCTCAGAGTCCCCAGTGTATTTTGAGCTTCTTTACAGTTAAAAGTCCCATGTTATGCACCAACTCTTAATTTTTTTCTGGTTAATATTTTCTGATTATTATTAAAATTCTATAAATCAATTTTAATAACTACCAGACAATTAATTGTCTCTCTGCCTTTTCCACCACCTTAGTTATCGGTATCGGCAAAACCCACTATTAGGCGACCTCTAGTAATGTCAAACTTGTTTGAAATGTTTAAATTCTTAATATTTTCATAATAATCTCTTGATCTTTAGCAGATAAGTAAATCACGCTGAATTTCTCGTGAGAAGTAAATCCAACCTAGTCTCAGAATGAACGTTACTATAACTACATTTTTGTAAGCTGAGTTTAACGTGCAGCGTTCTATGTTTCACCGCAGTTTCCTGGTGAAATTAACAGTAGATACGCTGCAACAGCTGTGCGTTTTATTCACGTTCACACAAATAACGAGTACAATGGCTGATTATGACTTTATAAACACTTATTCTTTGTGCTGTTACTCACACACACTCTGGTATGAAACCGAAACCCTTTTACTATAATGCATAATTTGAAAAACAACACATTCTAACGCTTCTATTTCAGACACACCTACATTTACACACGTATTCAAGCTTGGTTAAAATTTCATGGCAGCTCACCACATAGCATGTTAGACTTTGGACTCAGAGGTCTGAGGTTCGAGACCAGCCAAGCATGGAGGCTGACACGTGAAACAAAAGTGTCATAGAAGCAACAAGAATTTGCTCCATAAAATATGCTTTTCATGTTGCATTTGCGACAAAAACTCATATCGTTTAGGTCTTGGTTTAGGGTAAGGATGTCTGTTTTGTTCACCTCTAATTTAACTTTTTGGACTCTATTGGTTTGTTTTTTGGATAAAGTTTTTGGTTAGAGAAGTATTTTTTACTCATTAAAACCTCAATTTAAAATTTATCTTAACCTCGTCTGATTACAACATCATTTGACTCGCTTTTGGCGCCCCCTACTGGACATTTCAATGGGAATCTGCAGCCAAATATGTAATACAGTACGTCATTTTGGTTTGCAAAAATGTTGCCATGGTCACATACATTTCATGAGATCAGGCTGAGTAAATTGCGCTGACTCTCTCCAAGCTTCACGCGTTGGCTGTTTGTGGCAAATGTCACTTATTCATGTGCACAAGCTTCAGTGTTGAGCACAAACTCTGGATCAAATCTGAGAAGGTTTATGGCAGATGTCTTGAGTTACATATTCAGAAACTCTGAGTTTGTTTTACTTGTTTTGTGAAACAGGCCAATGGACTGCAGGCATATATTTACGGAAAACATGGGCCAGATCTGTATGATTAAGGGACAAGTAAATAGATCTATGTTAAAGATCATGTGAATGTAAGATCAGAATCAAAATGAGTGCCTTTATTTCAGTACCAAGTGCGATAGTGGACAAATTTTGCTCAATTCTCCCCAAATATTTAATGCAACTTACAAAAGATCACTAAAATCTTGGTTTCCTAATGTCATGCCCACAACCTGCTGTTTTGGGCAGTTTGGTGCAAGATCACTTTTCTGAAATAATCTTAAAGACTTGCTTTGCATCAAACTTCACTACTTTATATTGGGGCTGATAGCCATGCTGTGATTTTGCTCATGCAGAGAGCTCACGGAAATAGACTGAGATTTGATCTGCACAGATGTAAACAAAGACCTGAGATCCTATTGGTTGTCGTGGTCAAGGCCCATTGTGTCTGATTGGCTGATATATAGGCTATTGGCATGTTCACTGTTTAGGAATTTTGTCACATGAGTTACACAAGGCTGGTTAGAGACTTTCCAGAGTTGCTCTCTTTTCACAATAGAAACTGCTTGATAGTAGATTGCATTGTTGGTAGTTTAGTAGTTTGATAGTAGTGTGTATTTTTATTGTGTTGAGACGGCATACTTTATACAGCTCATATATAGGGATTTCAACAAACATTACCATAATAATAGTCTCTCTGCAACAATCTGGGATGCTTAGAAACAACACTGTCTGTATTTCTATTTGGAGGTGTGATTGTAATAACTGAAACTCTAAAAGCAACTCTCTTGATTCGGTCCGAGCTGTAACCAAACCTGTGACCTTTCTGTTATCACCCTTCAACATTAGCCTCACCTACATTTCAACTGCTGTGTCAACGTTTTGACATTTGATTTAAAAATGTGTTAATTTGTTCATGCTATTGACCTTTTAGAAATTTAAGAGTGTCAGTGCCATCCCAAAAGTCTGCTGCTGGAAATATAAATGAAATGAGAAGAGAGAGTGGAGGAAAAATGATATGCCTTTCAGATTATGAGGAAAAAGCAGTGACACACACACAGAGAACCAATACATTTATCTCCCCTCCACATCACCTCTGTCATATCCGAACAATGATGTCAGAGGTGATGTCTAAGTAATTTGAGACAATTTAATATATGGCTCCCTTTTAATTCTCGAGTTTAGCATACAGTTCTCATGAAAATTATGTGAAAATACAAATTCTCATGAATTTGAATTGAATTGGCAACCCCCCCAAGATAAGGAGTTTCAGTTTTGTGACAATACATAAATAATTACATTATTAATTTAGACTAATTATGCCTATTTATTCCCTGATATGTAAAATACGTTTTTCTCAACTAATTACACTAACTTTGCAGCCATCAAAACAGATTTTAATTAAACATTGCTTCAAATGTCAAGTTTTGGAATCATAGCACAAATATCTGTCACATACCTAAAATGAAGATTTTAAGTGTTTTGTAAATTAAAAGATTCAAGTACAAAAATGAGACTGTGGGGAATACTCATAAGCCCTTGCGTTTCAAAATTTAAAGGAATAGTTCCCTCATCATTTACTCACCCTCATGCCATCCCAGATGTGTATGACTTTCTTTCTTCAGCAGAACACAAATAAAGATTTTTAGAAGAATATTTCATCTCTGTTGGTCCATACAATGCCAGTGAATTGGTGCCAACTTTTTGACACTCCAAAAATCAATCACATATAGGCAGCATAAAAGTAATCCATATGACTCCAGTGGTTAAAGCCATATCTTCATAGGTGAAAATATAGGTGATTATAGGTGAAATCAATATTTAAGACCATTTTTGCTTGAAATTCTTCTCCCTCCACATTAGGGGGCTTATGCATGAAGAATGTAAATCACCAAAAACACAAGAAGAAGAATGTGAAAGTTAACGGTGCAATATGTAACAATTTTCATGTAATATTTGCCTTTTTTTTTTTTTTTTTGCCAATGTGTGAACGGCTTGTAGGTGAATACCACATTAGATAACTTGAGAACATAAGTTTTGAGATATACCATTACTCAATTAAATTGAGGGAATGAGTTTACTCATTGTTTTGAGTAAACTTAACTTGTTAGGTTTTACAGTGCATGTTTGTATACTAATATATAACAAATCTTAGTGGTGTTTTTATTTTTATTTTTTATTTATTTTTATTAATTTACTGTATATAATCCTGTATGTTCTTAAATTCAAATTTAAATTGCAATTCTGCAGCCTGTAATATAATCCCTGGCAAAAATTATGGAAACATCACACTTAGAGGATGTTCACCCAGCTTTTTTTACTTCTTAGCAAATAAACAAATCACAGATATGACACAAACATTTGTTTTATAACTGAACATTCTGGCTTTGTGAAACATCACCTCAAACAAATTAAATTACATTATTTTAATTAATGGCATCTTTTTTTTCCAGATCAAGTAGAGGAAAAAATTATGGAATCACTCGGTGTTGAGGGAAAATTATGAAATCACCTTGTAATTTGCATTTCTAAAACAAATACCGGCACAAGTCTAAAAATGCAAATTAGTCTGCAGTTAAAAGAGAGTGCTTACAGACCTTAACGAGCTTTTGGACTTGGCTAATTGAAAGGAAACATGGCACCAATAAGAGAGTTGTCAATTGAAACAATGGAAAGGATTGTAAAACTCCTTCAAGAAGGAAATCCAACACAGAGTGTGGCAAAAGAAGTTGGTTGTTCCCAGTTACCTGTGTCTAAAATTTGGTGCAAGTATAAACAAAATGGCTAGGTTATAAAAGGAAAACATACAGGTAGACTAAAGAAGATGTCAAAGTGTAAGGATAGAAAACTCAAAGCAATATGCCTTGAAAATAGAAAATGCACAACAAAATAAATGAAAAACAAATGGGCAGCGGGGCATGGGTAGCTCACCTACCACCCCTGGAGTCGTGAGTTCGAATCCAGGGCATGCTGAGTGACTCAAGCCAGGTCTCCTAAGCAACCAAATTGGCCCAGTGGCTAGGGAGGGTAGAGTCACATGGGGTAACCTCCTCATGGTCGCTATAATGTGTGGTTCTCACTCTCGTTGGGGCACGTGGTGAGTTGTGCGTGGATGCCACGGAGAATAGTGTGGGCCTCCACACGCGCTACTTCTCCGTGGTAACGCGCTCAAAATGCCACTTGATAAGAGGATTGATGGTCTCAGACACGGAGGCAACTAAGATCCGTCCTCCACCACCCGGGTTGAGGTGAGTCATTATGAGGACTTAGATCGCATTGGGAATTGGGCATTCCAAATCGGGGAGAAAAAAAAAAGAAAACAAATGGGATTTTCATAAAGCCAAATGAAAACCAGCACTAACACCTAAACAGAAGAAAACAAGGCTACAGTGGGCTAAAGAGAAGCAAACATGGAGTGTGGATGATTGGATGAAAGTGATATTCAGTGATGAATCTGCATTGGCCAAGGTGATGATGCTGGAACTTTTGTCTGGTGCCATTCTAATGAAACATATAAAGATGACTGCCTGAAGAAAACAACCAAATTTCCCCAGTAATTTATGATATGGGGTTGCATGTCAGGTAAAGGACCAGGGGAGATGGCAATCATTACCTCAACAGCCAATGCACAGGACACTTGTCTCATTCCATCGATAGAAAATAGGTTTGGTGATGAAGTCATTTTTCAGGATGAAAATGCATCTTGCCACAGAGCAAAGAGTGTTAAAGCTTTTCTTCATGTCCAAACATGTCCAGCAAACAGTCCGGATCTCAATCTCAAAAAATTGGTGCATGACAAGGCTCCATCCTGCAAAGCTGATCTGTCAACCGCTATTTGAGAATGTTGGAACCAGCTTGATGGAGAATAATTTTTTTTCATTGTTTTGTGTCATATCTGTGATTTGTTTATTTGCTGCGAGGTAAAAAAGCTTCTAAGCGTGGTGATTCCATAATTTTTTGCCAGGGGTTGTATACCTCAATTCAATTTCAGGAACTGAATCGGAATCTAAAAGGCATTCTCAATGCAATTCTGAATGGCACACAACCCTGATTGTTTAGGAGTCCAGCCTCAGATTACTCTGCATAAAAAAAGTGCAGTTCTCCTTATCGCCGGTGCAAGGCGCTGAATCACCACGAACACGCACTTTACAGAAGAAATGACCTGAAATGGAGCATTTATTGGAAATGCGCATTACAACTACAGAGGACCCTGGCTGGTCACTGGCTAATAAAAGCTAATTTATGTTTGTGATGTGTGTTTTAGAGCCTCTTCCCCTATCAATATTACATTAACATCCACACCCAATGGATCCTGTAATGCTGTTATACAGAATAGAGTGCTCAGCTTGGCTTTTCTGCATTACCAAGGGTGTGATAGAGAGGGAAAGCTAGAGGATGTGGCATTTGAGTAGGTTGCTATCTAATATGCAGGAACCCAGTGCTGATCATTCCAAGAGGGAGTTCAGATACCATTCCTGTGTTATATCATTTTGAAGTAAAACAAGAAACATTATTGTGATGTAATGCAAACATGCATTGTTTCAATCACAAATATGTGTTCACTGTAATTGATTTGCATTTATTGATTTGTGAATCATTAACTGCAATGTCAGCCTTAGACTGGGTGAATCACACAAAGAAATGTCCGAATCATATTTCTCCACTAAAACCTAAAGAAGTACATAAGGAATTATATTTTTTCATAAATACAGTAAAGATTCTAAACTGACAGTTAGGGGTGGCTTTATGTTGACTTAACGGTTATGAAAATAATGTCACAGTCCTCCTAAAATAGGCTTAATATTATGTGAGCAAAATATAATCTCATCTTTTCATTTATTGCGGTTGCATTTATATGCAATTACTGCATATTGATAAGATTTATTATTATTTTAAATTTAGTTTGAGCTTAATCAAAAACAAAGACCTGACAGTTGGCTGTATAACTCTGTTTTGTTTAGCTGTGGTATTCCAAGGTATGAATCAAACACTCCAGGCCTGTAAGGATCAAGTCTGTCCACTAATGACCCCATCAACATCTCAACATTCCTTCCTGTTGGAACATTACAGACGTCAAAACATGTCTCCACCGAGCAGTATCATGCTGTGTAAATGCAAGGGTGGGTGGAGAGTAGTGCTGGTTGCCTCTGCAGAGGCGTTGGTGCATGTGCCATTCAAAGGATGTGGAGATCACAGGAACTGAATCTAAACAAACCACTGCCCCATGTGGCCACAAAATCACTGAGTCTCAGTACAGTATAAAGTTTACTTACATGGGTCATTCATACTATGCAATATATTAGAACTAAAATATATTAGATACAATATCACTCACAATATTTTCAAAATTTTTCCAAAAGTCAACATAGGGGTGAGTTTTTAATAATTTTACCACTTTGGTTTGAGCTCAGCCATTTTTACCTTGTGTCTGTTTGGAATGCACTAACCTCATAAATGAAAAACTGGCAGTTTAATAATGAAAATTCCAGGTCCTGTTAGTCGTTTATAATATCCCTTCAACTAACAAAAGCCAGTTCTTTAATAACATCACCTCCAGGAAGTAACATCAGTTTTGTTGGGAAAATGCATATAATACTGCATCACCAATTTCACCAATTAACATATTAGTAGGAATGGCGATTGTAAGGAAATTAACGGTTCTGGTTCTGATTCCTCTTATCAATTCCGGTTCCTTAACTGATCTGATTCTTTTAGTACTTTTTTGCATGTTGTGCCCTAAGCACCCTGTTGTCAAATGATAAGATAATTATCTTAGAAAAAATCTGAAATATTATTTTACAATTCTTCTTTTTAGAGGCATAAATGGAACCCGCCTGATTACAATCTATTCTAATATTAATTTATTCTAATATTATATCAAATAAAAAAAAAATTAGCAATATAATATTCAGCAAAAAATTAATTCATTAATTTATTCCACAAATTCCACTGATTACAACAAAACTTATGTGTACCTTAAACTACACATGGTCATATGAACAACCAGTCATCTGATTGAAGTCTCGCAAAGTTACATAAAAACTGTTCTCAACCCTACATATCAGTCATGGATTTATCGAATTCTGTGAAGTTTTATAGTATTAGTTTGTTTGTCTTAAACAAAAAAAAACAGCTTTTTTCAAAGTGGGTACTTAAGCAGGTCACCATCTCGTAAATTTTGTCAGAAGGAAAAGCTCACTATTTAAGACTTTGACAACACCTGGTCTAAAACTTTCCATTATGTTTAAAAAAAAAAAAAAAAAAAAAAAAAAAAAAAAATCTGTACGATTAAGTCAGCATTTCAAAAGCTGGTACAAAATATTTCAAAATTAATTTTAAAGGGATAGTTCACCCAAAAATGAAAATTCGCTCATCATTTACTCACCCTCATACCATCCCAGATGTGTATGACTTTCTTTCTTCTGCTGAACTCAAATTATGATTTTGAATGAGTGCCAAAATTTTGACGCTCCAAAAAGCGCATAAAGGCAACATAAAAGTAATCCACACAACTCTGGTGTTTTAATCCATATCTTAAGAAGTAATATGATAGGTGTGGGTGAGAAACAGATCAATATTATATAAGTCCTTTTTTGTTAGAAATTCTTCTCCCTGCCCAATAGGGGGCGATATGTATGACGAATGTAAATCACCAAAACCACAAAAAGAAGAATGTGAAAGTGAACTGTTTCTCACCCATAACTATCATACCACTTCTGAAAACATTGATTTAACCTCTGGAGTCTTGTGAATTACTTTTATGTTGACTTGTGTGCTTTTTGAAGTGTCAACATTTTGGCACATATTCACATGCATTGTCTGGAACAAAAGAGCTGAGGAATTCTTCTAAAAATCTTCATTTCAGTTAAGCAGATCAAAGAAAGTCATACATATCTGGCATGACATGAGGGTGAGTAAATGGATGAGAGAATTTTTATTTTTGGGTGAACTATTCCTTTAAGGAAACACCCACATGTAATCTAACTCCCAATCCCTCACTGAGCAATGCTTAGTTTTAGTACTTTATTTCCATCCTGTAAGCTTCCATCCTGTTTTCATGCCTTTGTTTAAACAATCAAGTTATAATTGATAAAGTTTAAGTGCCTGAGCTTGAACAGAGCATAGTTGGTATCTGGTATAGCCTTAAGAAATACTTAGTATATTAATCTTTTAAAGAGTTTAAAAGTACAATATTACATGAATGACCCAGATGGTATCAGCATAGACATCAGGCAGGATTTGCTGTGAGAATCTAAGTGCTGACCCTAAAATATACTGTTGAAGGGAAACAAATAGCCAAAGTGCACAGCAATAAAGTGAGTTCATACCAGCCTCTACAGTTATTATCGATTCCTCTCTATAGAAACTGCTGTTCCTTCATTTTGCTAGATAACGGTCTCTAAAAGACCTAAAGAACAAGTAGTCGGTCTCATTAGTCTCTCTCTTTTTTTTTTTTTTTTATTAAAAATGTCAATGTCTCTCTCTTTTTTTTTTTCTTGATTTTTTTTTTGCCTACATCAGAGAAAGAAAGCCTTGGTGAGTAAATTTGCCATTTTAACATGTCTTTGCTTTTGTAATGTTGTATATTATAGAGAGAGGAAGTTCACAGCCCATCATAAGTTCGGCGATCGCCGTGAAGGCGTGATGAGCGCCCGTACATATTTCTATGCTGATGAGGCAAAATGCGACCAACACATGGAGACTTTCCTGAAATGCATCAAAGCATCAGGTAACAGACAATCTATAAAAGCTGTTTTGTAATTATAGGAATAGCTCAACATAAAAATGAAAATTGTCATTATTTACTCACCCTCACGTCGTTCCAAACTCATATGCTATTTTTGGTTTTTGTGGAATACAAAAGGAGGAATGTTTCATTTTTTTTTATTTTTTTATTTTTTATAAATTTGCAAAGATTTCAAACAAACTTCTTTCATGTTGTCATTATGGGGTATTGTTTGTAGAATTTTGAGGAAAATAATGAATTTAATCCATTTTGGAATAAGGCTGTAACATAACAAAATGTGGAAAAAGTGAAGCGCTGTGAATACTTTTCCGGATGCACTGTAAATTAATTTTTAATACAACCATAGTCAAAATGTATATCCATAGTCATGTCCATATTGCACCCCACACAATCTGTAAATTAAACAGCCATTGAACTGCACAGTTTGGGCACTGTTGTTAATTTTTTATTTTATTTATATTTTTGTATAATTTACAGCATTAGTGGAGAGAGAATTTCTTTCATAGGCAAGCAAAATAGACATTATAACTGACACTGTATTTCCAAATTAATCAGAATCGAATCAGATCGTATTGAAATCCAAATCAAATTGAGAGTTTGTGAATCGGATTTAAATCAAATCTGGAAATCTGTATTTAAGTAATTATGAATTTTTGTTCTTTTGGAAAAGATGAGCATGTATGTTAATCAACATTTACCTTTTGTGTTCCACGAGGGGAAAAAAAGTACAGGATATGGGTTTGAAACAAGATGAGGGTAAATAATGACAGAATTTAAATTTTTGGATGAACTTTTCCTAACTTTCAAAATGGTGTCAGTTTAAAAAAAAAAAAAAGCCAGACACAACTAAACAGAATGACCAAACCAGACAAAGTAAGCAAACATTTATCCTGTTATCCCTGTTTTCCTTGGCACTAACCTCAAAGATTTTCTGTATTTAATTTGAGTGTGTGTTTGAGCTTGCCAAGTACTTGGTGAGAGATCAAAGCATGGAAGCAGCCCAACTGGTGAAAGCATTGATATTTGTGAATGTGTATGCAGCTCAAGTTTTCCATTATGCCTGCACTATTGGAGAAACACCCATTGTAATGCATCTGAAACAATTTAGAATAACTGCATAGAATTCATTCAGTGTTCCTAGAAAATTGCTTTCAAAAAAGCACAGTTACACTTTCATAGCAGCAGTTACCTCTAAAATAACTCTAAAAGAAAATCACCTGCCCGCTCAGGTGGAAGTTCTGAAGATGGTTTCTCAGCTATTAAGATGACAGCCCTGGGGCGCCCACAATTCTTGGTAAGACTGGGGTTCAGACAGGGTTCATTCCTCAGAAACATGGGTTAAAATCCTTCACCATGGTGAACTAAACAGGTTCCTCATCCTTCCCTCGGGCGTCTTGCAGCTCCAGCTCTCAGAGGTGCTGGTGAAATGGAGACGTTTTTTTAGTTTCCTGGCTGCCAAGCAGGGGAAAGATGGCGTGGAGGTGCTCGAGCAGAAACTGGATCTCGAGCAATTGCAGGTACGCTGTGGGCTCATAATATACTGCAGCCAAAACACACATCCACAGACACTAAAGCTCGTTTAATACTGCATAAGGTCTGTACGGCAGCCTTCACAAATCTGACCCACACTGAGCCACTGGAGGCCAGAAGTAACTATTGCATTCTCTATATAGTAAACATGAATTTAAATTCAATTCCCCACAGCAAAATATAATTGTAATTGCAGTATGTAATTAATAATGTACTTACTGTAACACATAATCATTTATTAGGTGCAACTTACAGTACACTTATACATTTACAATCCCACTGGAGGAACCTGAGTAAATGTCTTGCTCAAGGGCACAGTACCCATCATAGATCACCCCTTGTGGCGTTCGAGTCTGTAACCTTTTAGTTACTAGCACACATTTTTAACCACTACACCACATCACCACCAGTATGTCATTAAAAGATTAGCTCAAAAATGAAAATTCTGTCATTATTTACTACTATTATTCTGTCATTCCACACCTCTATGCTGTTATGTTTGTCATGGAAAAGTAAAGGAGTTTTTTGTAGAATCCAGTCCATATGACTCGTGCACTGTATTCCAAGTCTTCTGAAGCTATACAGTAAGTTTGAGTGAGGAATAAACCGAAATGTAAGTTGTCATTCACTGATAGGGGTTGTCAACCATCACGGATTATTTGGAATCATCCCGTAAAACACAAAACTGTCCCTTATAGTACGGAATTGTGCCATATTTAAGGGCATAGAATTGCACTCTGTATTAGATCAATGCGGAAAGCAGTTTGTCTCGCATTTTAGCATTTGACTCTCGAACAGCTCAGAACATTTCAGTATTTGCATTCCAATCCAATCAGTTTCACATGCGATTGTCAATTTTATTTATTACAAATTAGAATGGACAACAAATTGCCATAATGGACCTGAAACAATTAACTTTTGTTTGAGACCCCTAACATTGGCTGTTAGTGTGTTACACAGACTTGACCGAAGCAGCCAGGAGAAAGATCAAGGAAGATCAATTGCAATCAACGCACGTCTTCTGTCGTGTTCTCTATTAAAGACAGGTTAATTAAAATGGCAGTCAAAAGGATCGCATTTGAGTGCATGATAATCGTTTCCCACCAGTGTAAGTATATTTATGCCGCAATAAAATATCTGTAAGTGCACCTTAAATGACATTTAATTGCTTATGTGATGTCAGTGCTCGTTCTGGAGGAGAGAGACAGTGAGAGAAACTGTGGCACTTTTAATACAAAAGTAGAGTACAACAGAGGTTTAGTTTAAACACTTATCGTGACTGTCTCACATTTCCCTTGTGATAAGCACTTGACTGCCAAAAACGATGATACTAGATAATCCATTGGACAATGTACATTTCACGTTAAGCATTTTCTCTACCATAAAAAAAATAAATAAAAAAAAATCATTATAAAGCATGGTTAATGAACCAAGATATGCCCCTTAAAGACCAAATTTATGTTTTTTGTTTGTTTGTTTGTTTGTTTGTTTGTTTTTTTAATATTTTAATTATACATTGTTTACAGACAAACTGATGAGCCCAATTTGAAATGCAAAGCATGTTTTGTTAAGCTTTAAAAAAAACGGAAAATAAATGGCTTAACATGCTTAATTATAGGGAACAAATATTGTCTTTCTCCATGGCTTCTTTCTTTTGGCAAAAGCAGTGTTTATTGAAATTTAACACTGAGAGAAATTTGGTTCTCCCTGGTTCTGAGACCTGGTCATATGAATGCCCCATTAATCAAGTCAAAGAATTTAGTTTTGTTTCTTTTTTTTTTGGCTGGTAGAAAGTTGGCAACCCAATTCACTGAAACTTCATCTCCGCTGATTCTTACATCTCTTGTTGCTACAGTAGATGCAAACTTCAGCAGAGGTCAATATTCGCTGAAAATCTTTCCCTCCACTGGAAATGTAAGCATAGTTCTAGCAGGAAGATCTTGGGATTCATTCTATTAGGCATCTCATCCAATCACAATACAGCCTCCTCTTTATAAGCCTACTCAGCTGCCTCTCATTATTTGCATACTTCCGACAAACGCCATCAGAGCTGGATAGTAATGTGTAATCAGGATTATGTAATCAGATTACAAAAATCAAGTACTTGTAATTAGATTAATTAAATTTTAAAATAATCTAAATCAGATTATACTTACTTTTTATGGATTAAATGATTACATATTAATCAGGTAAAGACAGTAAATTGATCCTTCTAATTCTTCTTTTTAAATATTTAAAATATTTAAAGTCTTTTCAAATTTGATCTGTTACCACACATGGATAGCATTTGTTATGCCAAAATTGCCAGAGTAAGAACATTTTAAATACCTTTTTTATTTCACTCAGAAACGGACAAATAGCGAGTAAACACACACACACACACACACAAATCATATCAATTCACATTTTTATCCATGAAGTAAGTTTTCTTTAATGCATTTAAGCAACATTATGTCAAAATGGTATCATCTTATCCTACTCAAATGCATGTGACATTAAATAAACAACAATTTGTTCAGAAGTAATCCAAAAGCAATCAGATTAAATAACTTAGAAACAACGTTACTGACTACAATTTAGTTGTGTATTTGTAATCATTTGTAGATTACAATTCAAATGTAATCTACCCAGCACTAAACACCATTACTTCTCACATGTGTCATGACCGATTGCAACTTGGCAATTTTGAATATGCATCTGTGAGAATGAGATATGAGAGCTACGATGGAGGGATAAATAACAACTTAAATGTCGGCCTGTTCTTTAAACAAAGCTATCGCATGGCTTCAGAAGACTGAATATAGTACATCATGGATTTTTCACATGGATTACTTTTATAGTATTTTTATGTTGCTTTTTGTCCTTGCAGCTTGACAGGCTGTGACCACTGAATGTATTCATTCTATGAAAAAGTTTCCCCTTTTGTGTTTGCCGGAAGAAAGAAAGTCTTATTGGTTCGGAATTGCATGATAGTGAGCAAATGGTGGGAGAATTTAATTTTTTAGCTGAACTACTCCTTTAATCTCACTGTTTTTTGGCCAGTTCTTTGGCAAGACGAACAGAGATAAACACTGTTTTCTTTTCAGGCGTGTCTAGCCAGGCTCGGAGCTCAAGGCAACATTCAGAGCTGGTTCTCTGATGGACGTTCGCACTCATCAGGGTGAGAAACACCAGTTTCCCATAGCTCTTCTGACACTCAGACTTATATATCTCCTCAATCAATGGCAGACAATGAAGTTATCTTAAGAACTGAAGAGAACTACTCAAGAACTCTTGCATGGGTGCTCCCTATTGCTTGACCCCCCTAAGTCAGCTAAACCCCTCGAGTCCCTAAACTACATTAATAACATGAAGTGTGTGTATAACTTCAACTAAGAGCACTTGCTCTGCAAAATCGAACAATAACAATGGTAATGTAGTGATGTGTGTGTTTCATTAGATGTTTAAAAAAACATAACCTGTGAAATGCTAAATTTTAAGTCCTATTTTCTTGTTTCCCCTAAGCTCTGTTGACATGTTGGACTGGAACAGTCTGATTGATGAGAGAACGAAGATATTTGATCTTCTAGTTGTCCCGAACCTGCAGGTAGGCAGACGGTGGTTAGAAACAGATACTTTAACCAGAGCATAAATTAAGAGAGTTATCGATTTCTTGTGATCTAAGTGGTTCCGTAAACACTGCAAAGGGCCCTTTGTAGTTTTGCGTTTTTCAAAGGAATTAGATTATAACGGTATGCCTGTAATTTTGCCTGAAAGAGAAACAAGACTGTTTACAAGACACTTCCTTCTTTCTTCTCATGTGTAATGGTGTGACTTAAAGGTGAATTGTGTAACTTCACCACTAGTGACACCAAATGGAATTGAATGCATCTATTCTTGGACTACAAACTCTTCAGACATGTCTTGCTAGTTCGGTTCTGTGGTTTGTGTGCAGCTGTGTTGTGTTTTGTTCTTTAGTATCACTATGGCGGACCTGTTTTTAGATAAACAAAATGTGTTTTTGCCCCTTTTCGCCAGCAGGCTGCATGAACTACTGTTCTCGTGCAGTCTCATGAAAGTGCAGAGGAGAGCAATGGTCTGTCAACAGTTTCATTAAATAATACATTCGATTTTGTTTTGTTTCTCACCAAACCTTTTCGGATGCTTTCATTACAATCATGAGTCTCATGGAATAATTTATTAGACTTCTGAATTATACTTTTGCGTCCTTTTAAAGATTGAAGGGGTGGTCACCTTAAACTGCCATTGTATGACATCACTGAGCACAGCATTTTTACACAATTTCTCCCTTTGTGTTAAGAAAAAGAAAGTCAAATGGAGTTATAGCAACACAGGGGTGAGTAAACAATGACTACATAAAATTTTTTGGGTGAACTAACCCTTTAAGATTTTCTTCTTCTTTTTCTGCTCTAAAAGTGTCTCAGGCGAATACATTCACCTCCATCCAACCCTAGGTGGTGCTATAATAAACACTTTTGCATTTTTGGTAATATCTCCGCGACCGTAAGTGCTAGAATACAAATTCTTTTTGTCCTCTGATTCCTTGAGTCAAGCCCTACAAAACACATATCTCCGATTTCATTTCCGTCTTTAAAATTTTTCCGCCATTTTGAATTTTCTGTAAAGCCTACTTTTTCAAACTCCTACTCGGCTGTTTGTCCAATTTGCATTAAATTTGGTATACTGTACATCATCTGCAGATTCTCCTGACAAAAGTTATCAAAACAATTTCAATATGTCAAATCGTTCCGAAGATATTAGCGATGCGATTCCTTCGGTGGAATGCAATTTATTAATTGACCAATATCTACTCAATGCATAGTCCACATGTAACAAAAATCCAGTACACATCGTGGGCCGTGTTGAGGATGCATGCAAAGTTTCATACAATTCTGCCCATAGGGGACGCTACAACTAAGATAAACAGGTGAGAATTGGGCACACGGTGGTGCTATAATAAGCTAATTCGCATTTTTGTTAACTCCAGAACCGTATAGGCTAGAATATATATTTTTTAGTTTCTCCAAATCCTTCAGTGCCCCCAAATCATCTGGTCACATAGATTTCCATTTCCACAAGAAAACTTTTTTACCATTTCGATTTTTTTGAAAAACCTACTTTTTCGAACTTGTCCTAGACCGTTTCCCCGACTTGCATGAAATTTGGTATACAGCATCTGGAAACCCTCCAGACAAAAATGTATCAAATTTTTTTTTATTTATGTTGTTCAGAAGATATAAACCAGTATGTTTTGGGGAGTTGCCTATAATGACTAATTGGCCTTTTATCTTGTAAGCCCAATACTCAAAAATTAAAAATTAAAACACATAGACAACAGAACATTTTGAGGTCATGTGCCAAATTTCACACGAGTTAGCATTAGGGTTCCACAGGATCTTTCCTGTACAATCTGATTATTTTGATCATCTCTCCGTATGTGCTTGGACCCCGATAATTGCCACTTGTGGCTATATTTCAACCTAGGCTTGTAACTTCTCATCCTGCACTGTTTGTGCTTCAAACATGAATGATACCTGAAATCATGAAGCTTATTAAGGAGAGGAAAAATTTTCACTGGGCAAACGACAAAACAGCTGAAACAGTCCCAAGATTAACATCGAAGGAGGGACCCGAGCTATATCTAGGGACCAGAATATTATATAGAGACTTGTGGGTGGGCACTTTTGACTTGGCCAATAAGGAACTTAAAACACCCTAGCAATGGTAACCAACAACAACATGCTAGCATCATGACAGTGAGTTGTGCACAAGCATTTTCTTCAGAAAATGGAAAAATGTAGCTATTAGTGGTATACATTTCCCAAATTAAATGCAACCATATGTGCCTGAATATTGAATTTCTTCTGTTTTTCTCAAACAGACTGGTCAGTTGGAGCCTCTTCTGTGTAAGTTCACTGAGGAAGAAGAGAAACAGATGAAAAGAATGATTCAGCGATTGGACGTCTTGGCTAAGGTGCATTCATTGTACCTCTTATAGTTTACCTGTGGGATTCATGCAGAGTGTCAGAAGGTCATGGTCTAACAGACATTCAAGGATGAGGAACATAAGAGATCGATTTTAAGAAAGTCTTCAGTAGAGTGTGGAGGTTAGAGAGCTGTTCCACCCCGTCGACTTGATGTGAGGAACATGCATCAAGTTCATGTCGCACTGTGAAAGGCAGCTGAAACAAGCGGTACATGCTGTGTGGCTCAGTACGGTCAGCAGTTCCTGTTTTTCAGACTTGAAGTAAAAAATGTTATAAAGTTTAAGCTATTTCAATTAAAAGCAGCATTTCTCTGAAATGGTTGCCAGAAATATACAAATCAAAGTTTTTTTTTACAAGTTAGAGCTGTGGCCTAATTTTTAGCATTGTTAGCTCCAGAAACGTGGAGTCATGGTGCTCGCGTGGGAGATGTGGGTTCGGATTCAGCACTTATCATGCTCTAATCCCATTCTTCCCTCTCTTCTTCATCATCTCTCTACTTTCTCTAACAATACAAAAATAAAAGTGGTTGACTTAAGATATCTAATGCATGTAACATATATTCTATAGATCAGCAGTCGTATGATTCCTTAGGTTATAACATTATTTGTTGGCAAATAATATGAGGATAGAAAGGCACAACATTAATTAAAATGCTGCTGTGGTGATATCTTTCCTTCACCTGAATTATGTATATTTTTAAAATGGATTCTTGTTTATGTTGAGCAGCATGCAGTGGAAAATGGTGTCAGGTTGATGGTGGATGCAGAGCAGACGTATTTCCAACCTGCGATCAGCCGACTCACTGTAGAGATGCAGAGGATCTTCAATAGAGACAAATCTGTCATATTTAACACTTATCAGTGCTACCTCAAAGTAAGCTTCACACACATAGGTCTGACACATATGTAGGGTATCAATGTGGCATTCTGGGATTTATCCTCAGTAAGATGGTTAGATTCAATTCAATAAACATGTTTTGCATTTGTCAGTATGGATTTATACATAACATGGTTTAAAGGGACAGTTCACCTAAAAATGTAAATGTTGTCATCATATACTCACCCTCATGTTATTTCAAACCTGTATGACTTTATTTCTCCCGTGGAACACAAAAGTAAATGTTAGACAGAATGAGAGCCTCATTCATCATTCACTTTCATTTTATAGAAAAATAGATGCAATGCAAGTAAATGGTGACTGAGACTAACATACAGCCTAACATCTAATTTTGTGTTCCACTGGAGAAAAAATTGTCACTATGGTTTGGAATAATATAAGGGTGAGTAAATGAGGACAGAATTTTCTTTTGGGGTGAACTGTCCATTTAATATTTAGATAATGCAACATCAAAACTGACATTTAATGCTTTGGTGGTTGCAATGTATCACTGCATTGCAGTTAACCCTGAAAGGAAATAAATTATGATGATGGTGATGATTAAATAAATGCAGTCCAAACACTCATTAGAACTTTGAAGAAGTTTTAAAGGGGCCAAATTCTATATACAGTATTTGTAGCATATAAGAGATCCAATTATAACGTTAGTCAAGTTTACTTGTAGGGATTATTGAGGTTGACCAATTTATGTCTTTTATTTAATAATAAATAATAGTTATTTTTAAAATGTTGGTATCTATGTACACATGCAGACAGATGTCTTTGGCAGTTGCATCATTTCTCACTGCATGAGCACTGAATTTTAAGACAGCATGACAAAAAATGAGTCCCGTAACCCCTCAATTTTGTTCCGTTTTGTTTCGCAAAAAACATGCCTTGCTGTTTTTGGACATATGAATGTATCCCAGTGCACGTCCCTTAAAGGGATAGTTCACCCAGAAATGAAAATTCTCTCATCATTTACTCACCCTCATGATATCCCAGGTGTGTATGACTTTCTTTCTTCACCAGAACACATTTGAAGAAAAATAGAAAAATATCTCTCAGTAAGTCCTTATAATGCAAGTGGATGGTGATCAGACTTTTGAAGCTCCAAAAATCACAGACAGTCAGCATAAATGCCATCCATATGACTTCAGCGGTTACACGTGGTCTCTCTTATCACGTATTCACACTCAGGACTGCCGATAAGAGGGGACAATTGGATCTTTTGTCCCAGGCCTGGGCTGGAAGGGGGGCCCGGCTGGACTAGAAGCTGTTCCATATTGTCGTTCCCATCTAAACATGTTCAGTGGGAAACGCGGATGTAAATACGGAGACAGCGAAAGCCGCAGGGGTAGCGCACATTGATTAAATAACTGACAGCGCTGCTCTTCCGGGTGTGTCGCACATGTGTCAGTTCAGGCGTGAACATGCCAACGCAAATACGTCACACTCTTACCGCTGCTGAACAGAAGCATGATTTATAGTTAAAAAGTACTTAAATATTGATCTTTCTCACACCAAAAGCAATTGTATTGCTTTAGAAGACAATAATTTACGGCTGAAGTCATATGGATGACGTTTATGCTGACAGTCTTTTTGGAGATTCAAAAGTCTGATCACCATCCACTTGCATTTTAAGGACCTACTGAGATAAGATATTTTTCAGTTTTTTTTTTCAAATGTGTTCTGGTGAAGAAAGAAAGTCATACACATCTGGGATGGCATGAGGGTGAGTAAATGATGAGAGAATTTTCATTTTTGGGTGAACTATCCCTTTAAGGCCTTTGACATGAGTGTGGTAGATGATGCTAAATTAGTATAATTATACAGTTCTTCTTAAAGGAATATAGTTCACCCAAAAATGATTATTTTCTCACCCTTATGTCGCCTCAAACTCGTATGACTTTCTTTCTTCTACGGAACATATACAAATATATTTTAATGGAGATATGATGTCTCTTTGTCCATACAATGCAAGTCAATGGTGACCGAATTTTCAAGCTTCAAAAAGGACATAAAGGCAGCATAAAGGTAATCCATAAAACTCCAGTGATTTAATCCATGTCTTCTGAAGTGATCCAATCAGTTTTCGGTTAGAAACAGACTTCAACAAAACTCCTTTTTCACTGTACATCTTGCCATTTCAGTCTCTAGGCACGATCATGATTTCAAGCTCGATTACACTTCCTAGTGCTTGATGCAAGCACAGTGCGCAGAAGACTGCTGATGTCAGGATTATAGTATTATATTATTACGTATACAATATATAGTATTATATATTGTGGTCTGTTCTCACCCAAAACCGATTGGATTGCTTCACAAAACATTAAACCACTGGAGTTTTATGGATTAACATAATCTTATGGATTATGCTTCCTTTATGCTTCCTTTATGTCCTTTTTGGAACTTGAAAATTTGGTCACCGTTCACTTGCATTGTATGGAAAAATAGACATCACATCTCCATTAAAATACCTTTGTTTGTGTTCTGCGGAAGAAAGTCATAGAGTTTGAGAGGACATAAGGGTGAGTAAATGATGAGAGAATTATCGTTTTTTTTTTGTGAACTAATCCTTTAAAACGTACTAGTCGACTAGTCTGTGTTGTCTGAGAAATGTATAATTAGATCTAACATATCGAGTCCTCAAAACCAAATATTATAAAATTATGTAGATATGCACATTCCTAGTTTCTTTCCAACAGTCATAATTTGAATTTTTCATGACCATTTGTCAACCTTTCTTTTGACACTTAATTAAATATGCTGTTTTTGCTACTGTACCTTTTAAGATTTCTATACAGTATGTAGATGATGCTTTACGTTGTCAATGTTAGACTATGTTAACATAGTACACCAAACTTCTATTTCAAAAGAGCATGGAAAATCTTGCTTCCATGATATGCTCCCTTTAAAACAATGTTATTTGTTGAAACAAAAACAATTTTCTTTGCTCAGGAGGCATTTGATAATGTCTCCATGGATGTTGAGCTGTCGAGGAGAGAGGGCTGGCATTTCGGTGCTAAGTTGGTGAGGGGGGCTTACATGTACCAGGAGAGAAGCCGAGCAGCAGATATTGGATATGAGGATCCCATCAATCCAGACTATGAAACCACAAACATAATGTACCACAGGCAAGTAACTTAAGTAACGTCTTCCTTGTAAATGTCACAGTTTGTAACTATTGAATTGGGTCAGAATTCTCAGTTAATGAAAGGGAAATCCACAGCAGTGGTTCTGAACTGGTTTTGCTTCAGGACCCAGAAATCACATTGTATATCAAGTGGCGACCCAACTCAGTAATTGCTCATCAAAAAGTAACAAATATGTCTTTAAAATCAAACTTGAAAGGTAATTAATATTACCTTGAACTTCATAGGCCTAAAAATATGTAAAATTGTTTTATTATTATTATTATTATTATTATAAACAGCCATTTTATCAAGTGACAGATAATTTTGCATGAAAGCATATGGAAAACATTTTCCTTTTCCCTTTATAAAGTTGATTAGTCTTTATTTATTTTCCTGTCCTAAATGTGCACAATAATGTGTAGTTGCATTTTATTATTTGTATTTAGCATCATTATTTTCCTGCTGTCTGCAACCCCAACAGAACAGACCCGCAACTTTTGGGTTGTGTCCCAGTAGATTAGAACCTCTGATTCAGGATCAGGTTCACTTTTCCTTTCTGTAAGTAGCGAAATTACATGGCCAAGTTGGATCTGCGCCCATATCGGCAATATTAAGATGCTTGTATTGTATACGTCCTTATCTGAACATGGTACTAACCCTGAATTGAGCTCCATTCAGACACACTGACAGAATGTTTCACAGGCAAGAGAGATTTATCTAGACTTTTTGCTTATCTCACCACAGGTAAGCCTGATTATGATTAAGGCACTTTCTGACAGCTTTCAAAATAAATCAGATCTTTTTACAAGCTTGTGTGTTTGGCGGTCAATAGTCAGCTAAAAATGTTGGCTAAAAGTTTAACTCAAAAGCAAGCTGATATATGAGCTACTGTCGTCTTTCAGGTGTCTGGATTACGTGTTGGAGGAGATTGAACGGAACAAGAGAGCGAATGTCATGGTGGCATCACACAATCTAGACACGATTAAACATACACTTAGAAGGTAAAACTTTGTCTCTCTCTGTCTCAATATTAGGGCTGCCATTTGATTAAAATATTCAACTGCGATTTAATGTCATAATTTTTGGGGAGTAAATATGTTCACGCATCCAGTTCCATTTTAAGGAAAGAAAACAAAATTATGTGTAATTAAGTTTGGCAATTTGTGTGGATGACACGCTTGGCGAGAATACACATTTTTGGATCCATCTTGGATTTTAATCAGGGACTAAAAACAAAATGTTTTTCATTTTGGTTCGTTCTGAACAAAAATTGTAATTTTTCATTCCGGTTCAGAAGTTCCACAGCCTCCTTTCTAAAAGGTTACCGGTTAGAACAAGTTACAAGTACGGTTAATAACGTCCTTTTAAAAATGACAGTACTCTGTGCTAATGGGTGGATGAAATACCAATTGCAGTGTTGCCAGATCTTGCAAGAGAAACAAGCAACCTGGTCTGGAAAAACAAGCCCAAAATAAGCCACTTGCTTCACTGAAATAAGTGAAAATAAGTAATAAATGTTTTTCTTTGTGGTGGATTTATCGGCATAGAAATCATAAGCAGTTAATTAACAGTTAAGGGTAATTTTATTTAGTCGAGTCAAAACCCGACAGCATCAAATCTGTATTAATGCATCATATCTTGGCATATCAAGACTTGGAAACGACTGAGAAATGTACTTTCAACCTCTAATAATGTTTTCCTTGTATCTGGATTAGCTGTGCATGTACAGTACATTACAGTAAATTGATTTCTATGCCGATAAATCCATCACAAAGAAAAACATTTATTGCTTATTTTTGCTTATTTTGGGCTTATTTTTCCAGACCAGGTTGCTTGTTTCTCTTTCAAGATCTGGCAACACTGCAATGTAGTAATTATACATAGTTGTTAAAAAAGGTCTTCATTCAGAGAATGCAACATCCACAATGGGCAATTAGGCAAAGAAATGTGTAATGCAACAATTTCCTTCAGGATCAAAGCACATGTTTAATTTTTATGGGCAACATGAAGTGGTGTAGTTCCAAAAATGTTCTGTGACAAACACTTTGGCCTTTAGATTAATGAAAAATTTATCGGAACAAAATTAACCGGTTATAATCGGTTACCAGCATTTAAACGTTTTCACTCCAGAACAATATAATATCACTTTTTCTGGTTTTCGGTTGCGTTCTGCTAAAAATTTAGTTCCTTTTCATTTTTTGTTTTCATAAAAATTCACTAAACAGACATCTTTGACCTTTGTGATGTGTCTTGTTGTTTTTATAAAGTCTCTTGCTATGAGCAACATGTTTTTAAGACTAATAACAGTTCGATTTCTAAAAATGTGTCTGCATTGTGCTCCAACCCGTTGTGTTCCATCATGCTAATATTGAAGGAGAGAATCAGCGCAGCCACAGGACACGTTCTTGACAGCAAGATGATGCACAACAGAATGCAGAGATCTCAAAATGTGATTTTTCAAAGTTTTAACTTGACATAGCATCATAAAAATGTGGTGTTTATGACACTGAAAACCAGCAGTTTTTTTTTTTTTTTTTAGATGCTCCATAAGCATCTGATTAATATGTACCAAAACCGACATTTAAAAATAGCGTGGACGGAACGCGCTATTTAATTAAAATTATAATCAATACTGTATATACACTGTATATACACTGATGCATATTGCACTTAAAAATGGCAAGAGCTTTCTCAAAACTGCTAGCTCTAATTCGATTAGAAGGCTTTACCAAATTTCCATGAGTAAGTTCATAGGCTGCTACAATGAGCATGTCCAAGGAAGAGCTATTCACTCCATCCATCCATCCATCCATCCATCCATCCATCCATCCATCCATCCATCCATCCATCCATCCATCCATCCATCCATCCATCCATCCATCCATCCATCCATCCATCCATCCATCCATCCATCCATCCATCCATCCATCCATCCATTCATTCATTTTAAGGACATTTAAGATTTGTATTTTTGACATTTAGTAGCAAGTAAATGAGAGAACCTTAAACCTATATACTGTATAATCTTTAGATAACTTTTATATTCCTCTCTGCTTTCAGTGTTGTATTTGGTTTTAGATTGGCACACCCTAAAATGTTACATCAAAAAAGTAAACAGTGGGGCATCACTTCTTGGCTAGAAAAAGCAGCAATGTGGTCCAAACTTTATGCCGATAGTTAGAAAACTGGCTATGCAAGACAATATTTCGCTCTTTGTCCAAATTTCTCATTTGTCTCACATTTATAGTGTAGTTATAAGCTCTATTCTTAGCTATCAGGTCTTATGTTTCATCCCCAGGAACATTTACATATACCCAGTTTTAACAATAAAGATGATGTCTAGGATCCCGCAGGGACTAAATTAGTCTGTAAATGAATAGTTATGTTAGATCATTAATTTCTATGTAATCGCTGCTTAAGGGTGTAACCTCATTTGACAAAGGTGTGCCAGTGACAAATGTCATTTACATTCTTCATCACAATGTCAAAGAATGCCACCAAGGCACAGTTCTCTGAAGTACACGGCACTTATTCTCATTTTAAATCATTCACATTTAATAACACACAAAGTGTCTAGGAATGTGTCATATTTGTGGATATAATGACTTTAATTGATAAGAGCATAGAATGAGCTATTGCAGGAGTGAATGCAATATTTTAATGACCTTGCCAAAGATGCCCCTCTCATTTTTCACTTTCTGTGACGGTATTCTGTGTGTTTATGGTATAACAGGATGAATGAAATGGGTCTGGCACCAACTGATAAGAAGGTGTACTTCGGTCAGCTCCTGGGAATGTGTGACCAGATCAGCTTTCCATTAGGTGAAACACATACAAACCCCACACACTCTTAATATTTATAAAATCACTTCTAAAGCTATTATCATGCTAATGGCATTACGCTAACATTTTATCATAACTTTCATTAAGTCATTATCAAATATTATTACCGTACACAGCTCTCTGGAATGCTTAATTCTGATTGGTCACTTATGGCATTTTTTTTCTGTATAGTTGGCCGTAGTCCCAGGCAACTGATTTCCTACATAGCTATGCTAGTTTTGTGTCTCTTGTGTCACTCTGTGGTCTCTTTCTTCTCACATAGCAAAATAATGTCAACTCATATCAATATTTCAGTATTTGATTTATTTATTTGCTAAGTAGCTGTGTAATAATGCACTTCCCGTTGGGCTCCGCATTATCATGTAGTATTTTATTTTGCAGTTATATTTTATATAAACCCTTACTTACATAATACTTAACGTATTAGTAGTTTTTGTACTATACTGTATGTGAATGTATAAGAAGTTGCATGACATTACTAAGTACTTAAATGTGCATTTATGATTTGTTAGGAATTGTGTAATGTGACGAGAATATTTAAGTTGTATAATGCTTACATATTCTCAAAAATATGCGAGTGGTGCTTGGCCATGCAAAAGTTGCCACCACGATATGGGACAAGTTTACTACTTCGTTTGTTTGTTAAGCATCATTAATAATGGTACATTTTGTTAATGAAAGTTATTTAAAATGCTAACGTAATTGCGATTTTTAAAACACAATTGCACATCTGAACATATCAATGTGATACATGAACAGAAAGTTTAAAAGCACTTGAAATAATGGTTTTCTTTTGTGTTCATCTATAGCTCAGGCAGGATTCCCAGTGTACAAGTATGTTCCGTTCGGTCCGGTGAACGAGGTGATCCCGTACTTGTCCCGTCGGGCTCAGGAGAACCGCGGCATTATGAAAGGAGCCCAGATGGAGAGAGACCTTCTGTGGAAAGAGCTCATGCGCAGACTGACTAGTGGAGAGGTCTTCTACACACCCGCTTTATAAAACACATATTTCACTTCTTAAAGTCTTCTGATGATTCTTTAATCTCTCTCTTCACTTTCTGAAGATAAAGAAAACGTCTCGGTTACTATCGTAATTTTGTTCCGTTGTGTCGATGTAGTGACACTAGGGGTCGATCTTGAGAGCCCGAGACACCTTCAGATCTTTGAAAAAAGGCCAATGAGAATTGGCGAGCAGAATTTGCATGCCACTCCCCCTGACATACGGGTATAAAAGGGAGGGTGGAATGCAGATTCATTCAGGTTTTTGCACTGAGGAGCTGAGACAAGGTCCCGGCCATTACAGCGGTGTAGTTCAGCCTGTGGCAAGAGGGCACAGAGCGTCTACAGCTCTGTGTGCGATCCAAGTAGATGCGCAAAGCACGCACCGGACACAGCAACGATAAGGCTGAGTCTGCCTCCTCCGGGAGCAGCGTTTGCAGACTCACCACCTGATCCCTAAAAGGGGTCATGGGAACCTTGGACACATAGCCCGGTCGAGGTCTCAGGATCACGTGAAAGTCTTACGGACTGAACTCTAGGCATTCTTCGCTGACAGAGAACGCTTGCAGGTCCCTGACCCTCTGGATGGAAGTGAGCGCAGTCAGGAGGGCGGTCTTCAATGAGATGGCCTTTAACTCGACTGGCTCTCCGTAGGCCTAAAAGGACCACGGAAGGTCCCATGAGGGAAAGAGGCACGGCCTAGGAGGGTTCAACCTCCTGGCACCTCTCAGGAACCTGATGATCAGGTCATGCTTATCGAGAGACTTACCTTCAACAGCGTTGTGGTGTGCTGCTTTAGCAGCTAAATAGACCTTGAGAGTGGAGGGGGACAGCCGCCCATCCATCTTCTCTTGCAGGAAGGAAAGCATTGACCCGACTGCGCACCTCTGGGGGTCTTTGCTACGGGAAGAACACCACTTAGCAAAGATGCGCCACTTCAGGGAATACAGCTGCCTTGTAGAAGTAGCTCTGGCCCGAGTGATCGTGTTAACCACTGTGGGCGGTAGACCAGTTAGGTCTTCCGCGTCCCGTCCAGTGACCAGACATGGAGATTCCAGAGGTCTGGGCGTGGGTGCCAGAGGGCACCCCGTCCATGAGAAAGAAGGTTCTTCCTCAGGGGAATTTGCCAGGGAGGTGCTGTCGCGAGGGGCGTGAGGTCTGAGAACCAGGTCTTGGTGGGCCAATACGGTGCCACGAGAATGACCTGCTCCTCATCCTCCCTGACCTTGCACAGAACCTGTGCAAGTAGGCTCACTGGGGGGAACGCGTATTTGCACAGCCCCTGGGGCCAGCTGTGTGCCAGCGCGTCTGTACCGAGGGGAGCTCCCGTCAGGGCATATCAGAGCAGGCAGTGGGAGTATTCCTGGGAGGCGTACAGGTCTACCTGTGCCTTGCTGAATCGACTCCAAATCAGCTGGACCACCTGAGGGTGGAATCTCCACTCTCCCCTGAGCGTCACCTGCCAGTCATCGAGGTAATTGAGTATGCGATCGCCCACTTCCCTTAACGGGGCAAGGGCTGCCTCTGTGACCTTCGTGAAGATGCGAGGGGACAAGGACAAGCCGAAGGGGAGGACCTTGTACTGATATGCACGACCTTCGAACGTGAACCATAGGAAGGGTCTGAGTCGAGGTAAAATCGAGCCGTGAAAGTACGCATCCTTCAGGTCTACCGCCGTGAACCAATCTTGATGCCGGATGCACGTCAAAATTTGCTTTTGCATCAGCATCTTGAACGGGAGTCTGTGCAAGGCCCAGTTCAGAACTCACAGGTCCAAGATTGGCCGCAACCCACCACCGTTCTTGGGAACGATGAAGTAAGGATTGTAAAACCCCTGTCTCTCCTCGGCTGGAGGGACAGGCTCTATCGCATTTTTCTGTAGGAGGACCGCGATCTCCGCCTGCAGGACAGTGGCGCTCTCGTCCTTCACTGACGTGAAGAGAATGCCGCGGAACCGGGGCGGGCGCCTAGCGAATTGAATCACATAGCCGAGTCGGATGGTTCTGGCCAGCCAGCGCGACGGGTTGGAAAGCGTCAGCCACGCGTCCAAACTCTGGGCAAGGGGCACTAATGGAAGGATTGCATCCGACGTTCCTGGGGGTGGGGCCTCGCGGCGGGAGGAGCAGGGAGTGCTGTGTCGGGGAGCGGTGCTCCGACCCAAGGCAGCCGCGCTGAGGGGACCCTCCAAGCACTTACCTTGCTCCATGCACCCTGCGTAAGGAGTGCCAGCGACTGAGGAGGAGGGCCTCTCAGGCTGTCCTCGAGACTCGTCACCACCGGCCGGTTGGGGTTGTGGTTTTTGTGATGCAGCGGGGCACGCGAAGGCGGGGGGCTGCGTTCGTGAGGCCCAGGCTGCAGGCGCTCTGTGTCAGGTAGCCGTGGGGACGGCAACAGTGAGCACTGGCAGTGTGACCCGAGGAGAGAGGAAACTGGGAACAAAAATTTTCCTCCCGGCCTTCCACCAGGGGATGGAGTGGTCTGGCTACCAGCTCCGGAGTTCCCGCAGACGTCTTGATCCTCGGGTTTCCTGTCTTAGGGGCGCTTTGGAGCCCTCCTGGGGGTCTTCGCGGCTGGCTGAGAAGCGGGGGGTGTCCATCTCCTGTGGGGGGCTCTACGCTGGGGCCGAGGGATGGGCTCGGGCTGGGGCAGTTGAGTTTGTGTCACCGCAGGGGGACGCCTTCGGCGAACAGACGGGGTGCGCACTCTTGAGCCGCATCGGGGCAAGGTGTGCTGAATGGCCTCCGTCTGTTGCTTCACTGCCGAGAACTGCTGGGCGAAGTCCTCAACAGTGTCGCCGAAGAGGCCGACCTGGGAGATGGGCGTGTTAAGGAACCGTGTCTTGTCCGCGTCCCACATTTCGACCAGGTTCAGCCACAGGTGGCGCTCCTTGACCACAAGCGTGGACATCGTCTGTCTGAGTGCGCGCGCTGTGACCTTAGTCGCATGGAGGGCAATATCAGTCGCTGAGCGCAGCTCTTGTAGCACACCGGGATCAGAACTACCCTCGTGTAGCTCTTTCAAAGCCTTGGCCTGATGGACCTGTAAGAAGGCCATGGCCTGCAGGGCGGAGGCGGCCTGACCGGCAGCGCTGTAGGCTTTAGTTGCCAGAGATGACGTCATCCTACAGGCTCGGGAAGGGAGTGCCGGGCGACTCCGCCAGGTGGTGGCGCTCAGCGGGCACAGGTGTGTTACGATCGCCTTATCCACCTGGGGTATCACGGCATAACCTTCGGCTGCCCCACCGTAGAGGGTAGTGAGAGCGGATGAACTGAAGGATCGGGTTCGGGCAGCGAAAGGTGCCCTCCACGATCACGTCAGCTCCTCGTGCACTTCTGGGAAAAGGGGAGTGGAAGGGGGCGTGGCCGCAGGCGGCGCACCGAACCCAGAAACCAGTCATCAAGCTGCAACACTCACGGCGGCCCGGGCAAGCATGGTGGTCAGCTCCGCGTCGGCCTCAGACCGGGCTGCCACACCCGAAGGCGGCAGCTCGGTCGAGTCTTCGGTGTCCGATGCAGCGATCGACATCTCATCCGGCTCACGAGCTCCGAAAGAGACATTAGGCTGGCACTGAGGCGAGCTGCCTGTCTCATCCCAGAACTGGACGGGCTCAAACAAGCATACCGGGGAGCGGACGGTCAGTGGGGGTTTACCCGGCGGAACCGTACCCATTGAAGCCCCCGAATCGCCTTCAGCGTCAATCAGGGCGGCCTCGTACCCGTAGGTAGAAGGACCAATGGGGGTGACAGCTGAAGTGGCTTTCCCTCGAAAGAAGGAAAGCCGTGACCGCAACATTGCCATGGTCATGTTCTCGCAATGAGAACATGAACCATCCACAAATGCTTCCTCAACGTGATTTTGGCCCAGGCACGTGAGGCAGTGATTGTGACCGTCAGAGGCGAAGAGGTAACGACCGCATCCAGGAACTGCACAGAGATGGAAGGGCACCTTTAAAAAGACGTTCAACGTCACTGTGCCTGCTCTAATAGAGGAAATATACTCTTTCGAGGAAATAAACTCTTTTAAAGCGCTGTCGAAGTGCCTAGGGGCATAGTCTGCAGTGGAGTGCAGAGTGGAAAGAAAGCCGCTGAATGTGCCATATATCCAACAGCACACGCTTCTGAAGAGGTGAATGTATCAGTAGTAGTATTCAGCTCGCTGAAATACAACCGCTCGGCTCCAAAGAAAAAATCTGAATGAATCAGCATTCCAGCTTCCCTTTTATACCTGTATGTCGGGGGGAGTGGCATGCAAATTCTACACGGCAGTTCTCATTGGCCTTTTCTCAAAGATCTGAAGGTGTCTTGGGCTCTCAAAATCGACCCCTAGTGTCACTACATCGACACAACGTCGAGTGAGTGACAGAAGGGGAACTCTGTTCTTTATGACATACCGCACAAAGGATCCATCATTTCTACCTAAATACCATAAGTGAATCTCACAAATCTTAGTAATCACTGTAAATGTCTGGGTCATATTTTCAGCCCAAAAACAAATAAAAACAAATAAAAAAAAAAAGTAAAAAAAAAAAGAATTATGGTGACACCTACAATAAAGTTGTATTTGTTAACATAAGTTTACTACATTAGTTAACATGAATTAACAATGAACAACACTTTTGCAAACCTTATTAATCTTGGTTAATATTAATTACAGCATATACAACTTTTTATCTTTAAAATGTATTAGTATACAGTATGTCAACATTAGTTTATCCATCATGAACTAACATGAAAAAACAATTAACAGTAGTGTTTTTAACATTAACTAATATTAATAAATGCTATTAAATTTTTTTTAAAATAATATATACATTTAATTTTGCTTAAAGAAAATGAAGCCTATTTCTTAAACCAAAAATATATTTTTTTTCCATTGTGACATTATTTTTATGACAGTTTTGCCCCAAATTATCATTATCATAAATAAATCTTTCTCATTACTATAATGTGAAAGATATACATTGTTTACATTATTACATTATTATTGCATTTCATATATTGTACCTTACTTATACAGTACATAATTCTAGTATTTGTTGTACTGCATTTAATTTATGCTGGTTTTAATTCAAACTTTCTTGTAACACACATGTTTAATCTAATAAGAATCATCATTGACAATAATCATAATTAAGACTCCAAAATGTAAAACATCCAGACACCCAATGGTAGTGAGAATTTGGAAGTTAAATTTGCTTGATTGTCATTAAAAAAAATGCCACAATGTGACAAATCGTAATGGTCCAAAAGTATGCTTAATTGTCTTTATGTGAAATGTAATAATTCTATATTTTTCCTTTGATTTTAGTGTGAAGACATTTTTTTTTTTTTTTTTTTTGTGAGATTTAACCAGTTACTACAGTAAACTGTAATAAATTAATATAAAGATCCCCAAAAACTGAAGCTTTCCAAGTTATTGAAAGAAATTACAAAGTTATCTTGATGACAGTGGTGGCTAATACCAAGTTATCACAAGTTTGTTCTAGCAAGAGTAACTTTAGTAACTGATATTTGAGGAACCTTTTCTTATTGTCTGGCTTTACATCCATACAGCTCATCCATCTCTCTGGCATCGTTATGACTCTGAAAGGGCTCTCTAAAATGTCAGATGCCTGAGTGTGCACCGCTGTTTTATACCCCACCTTTATTCATCATGTGGAACACCAATAATAAAAATAATAAGCATGATTGAAACCCTAATAAACAAACACATCAGTATCACTTTCCTGTAATAACGGTTTGAATTCAAGGATAACAATGCCTGAAGTTCCACAACTATATTTTATGCATGCGACTTTATGTGCTCTGAGTAAGGGATTGTGGGTACACATGGAACTCTCAGTTTGGAGGGTAGACAACAGCACGTAACTCTACACTGGATAAAGTTGTGTAAACAGATTATATTTCAGATGTAATATATTCATATTGAGTGGTTTGTTTGTGCTGAAGCCAAATTATGTCATTAGCACTGAGTTTCATTGTGAATACAAAAACAAAACATTGTTTTATGGAAATAGCTGGAATATTTTCAGGCCCTCGCCTTAATGTATCTCTTCTGCTCAAACGTGCTCGATGAGCTCTGAAAGTGTGTTTTGAGGATGATTTGAAGTTCACTTTGCAGCTTAATGGATCTGGTGTTTAGAGTACACAAGGCGAGAATTAAATCCACTCTTTTATTATCCGGGTGATGAAGCTTTTTATGCTTAACCAACAGTTTCTCACTCTCTCCATCTGTTAATATTTTCTGTTTCCCCATGGAGTATTTGGGTAAGATGAATAAAAATCTGTAATTAATTGAGTCGAAGTTAATGATTTCAAGACAAAGGGTTTGCTCTGAAGTAAATCGCAATTCCTTGTCTGTTTATTTCCAGGTTGAAATCTGTCACAGATCCACATAGATTATTGTGCTTTCAGATATAACAGGGCCCGTTTTAAGCTATTTTTATTGATAATTTTCAGTATTGAATGAATTAAATTTTGGTTATAAAATGATAAATACATTTATATCTCACATCATATGCCATCTTGGATTATTTTTCATTGAGCTCATCACAGTGCATCTCCATCATTTGCATCTTTTTTCCATACATTAAAAGTGAATGGTAACTGAGTCCAACATTCTGCCTAACATCACCTTTTGTGTTCCTCATAAGAGAGAAAGTCATACGAGTTCAGAACGATATGAGGATCAACAAATAATGACAGAATTTTCATTTTTGGGTGAACTATTCCTTTAAATTCTGCTATATAGAGAGTACCTCTGGGATAAGAAGAGTCTAATTCGAATGGATCTGTTTTCGTCTGCTTCATGTTGGTTCAGATCTCTACGACAGCGTTTTAGCACCATGGGGGAAAAAAATAATTCTAAGATTTCATTCTTAGATTAAAGTTGGAATATTTTGAGAATAAAGCCAAAATGACAAGAAACAGCGTGTCATTATAACAACGATAGAACGCAGAGCCAGCAGCTTAATCAATGCAATAAATTTATGTGGATGATTTAGTTCAATCATACTTTAGTTTAGGATTTAGCAACAAAGAAATCCTTTGTCATCTTTTGGCACATCAGCACAAAGTTATTATTGGGATCTGGACACTGCAGCGGTTAAGTAGGAATTTAATTTATTTAAGGAGAAGGAGCCAGACAGACGTTTGCGCAGTCCCGCTCGGTACTTTTATTCACCAAAGTGGCATTCAACTGATCACAATGTATTGTCACATTAATAATGTGAAAAATTACTATTACAATTTGAAAAAAATGATCAGAACTTCTTAAACTACTTCAGAATTCTCATCAAAAAATCCTCCACATGCAGCAATGACAGCTTTGCAGATCCTTGGCATTCTAGCTGTCAGTTTGTCCAGATACTCAGGTGACATTTCACCCCACACTTCCTGTAGCACTGCAGTCTTGTTGGGCACTTCTCACGCACCTTACAGTCTAGCTGATCCCACAAAAGCTCAATGGGGTTAAGATCCATAACACTCTTTTCCAATTATCTGTTGTCCAATGTCTGTGTTTCTTTGCCCACTCTACCCTTTTCTTTTTGTTTTTCTGTTTCAAAAATGGCTTTTTCTTTGCAATTCTTCCCATAAGGCATGCACCCCTGAGTCTTCTTTTTACTGTTGTACATGAAACTGGTGTTGAGCAGGTAGAATTCAATGAAGCTGTCAGCTGAGGACACGTGAGGCATCTATTTCTCAAACTAGAGACTCTGATTTACTTATCCTCTAATTTAGTTGTACATCTGGGCCTTCCACATCTCTTTCTGTCCTTGTTAAAGCCAGTTGTCTTTTGTCTTTGAAGACTGTTGTGTACACCTTTGTATGAAATTGTTTGGCGATTTCAAGTATTGTATAGCCTGCATTCCTCAAAACAATGATTGGCTGATGTGTTTCTAGAGAAAGCTGTTTCTTTTTTTGCCATTTTTGACCTAATATTGACCTTAAGACATGCCAGTCTATTGCATACTGTGGCAACTCAAAAACAAAGACAATGTTAAGATTCATTTAATGAACCAAATAGCTTTCAACTGTGTTTGATATAATGGCAAGTGATTTTCTAGTACCAAATTATCAATTTAGCATGATTACTCAAGGATATGGTGTTGGAGTGATAGCTGCTGGAAATGGGGCCTGTTTAGATTTGATCAAAAATTACTTTTTACAAATAGTGATGGTGCTGTTTTTTTAATGTAATGTCCTGACTATACTTTGTGATCAGTTGAATGCCACTTTGGTGAATTAAAGTACCGATTTCCTTCCTAAACAGATAAATCTGTAGATTATTCCAAACTTTTGGCTGCCAGTGTAGGTATTTTACATCAGTTTTTACAGGAATGGATTCTATAATTGTCTCCTTACATGAATAAAGAGGTAACAATTCACATTTTTTAAAATTTAAGCATAGGCCAGATGCTCTCGAGATACACTATATTGCCAAAAGTATTCGCTCACCCATCCAAATAATTGAATTCAGGTGTTCCAATCACTTCCATGGCCACAAGTGTATAAAATGAAGCACCTAGGCATGCAGACTGCTTCTACAAACATTTGTGAAAGAATGGGCCGCTCTCAGGAGCTCAGTGAATTCCAGCGTGGTTCTGTGATAGGATGCCACCTGTGCAACAAGTCCAGTCGTGAAATTTCCTCGCTACTAAATATTCCACAGTCAACTGTCAGTGGTATTATAACAAAGTGGAAGCGATTGGGAATGACAGCAACTCAGCCATGAAGTGGTAGGCCACGTAAAATCGCGGGGTCAGCGGATGCTGAGGCGCATAGTGCGCAGAGGTTGCCAACTTTCTGCAGAGTCAATCGCTACAGACCTCCAAAGTTCATGTGGCCTTCAGATTAGCTCAAGAACAGTGTGTAGAGAGCTTCATGGAATGGGTTTCCATGGCCGAGCAGCTGCATCCAAGCCATACATCACCAAGTGCAATGCAAAGCGTCGGATGCAGTGGTGTAAAGCACGCCGCCACTGGACTCTAGAGCAGTGGAGACGCATTCTCTGGAGTGACGAATCACGCTTCTCCATCTGGCAATCTGATGGACGAATCTGGGTTTGGCGGTTGTCAGGAGAACGGTACTTGTCTGACTGCATTGTGCCAACTGTGAAGTTTGGTGGAGGGGGGATTATGGTGTGGGGTTGTTTTTCAGGAGCTGGGCTTGGCCCCTTAGTTCCAGTGAAAGGAACTCTGAATGCTTCAGCATACCAAGAGATTTTGGACAATTCCATGCTCCCAACTTTGTGGGAACAGTTTGGGGATGGCCCCTTCCTGTTCCAACATGACTGAGCACCAGTGCACAAAGCAAGGTCCATAAAGACATGGATGAGCGAGTTTGGTGTGGAAGAACTTGACTGGCCTGCACAGAGTCCTGACCTCAACCCGATAGAGCACCTTTGGGATGAATTAGAGCGAAGACTGCGAGCCAGGCCTTCTCGTCCAACATCAGTGTCTGACCTCACAAATGCGCTTCTGGAAGAATGGTCAAAAATTCCCATAAACACACTCCTAAACCTTGTGGAAAGCGTTCCCAGAAGAGTTGAAGCTGTTATAGCTGCAAAGGGTGGGCCGACGTCATATTAAACCCTATGGATTAAGAATGGGATGTCACTTAAGTTCATATGCATCTAAAGGCAGATGAGCGAATACTTTTGGCAATATAGTGTATATTGAAACAATGTCCAGGGCTTTACCAATTATAGATTTAACTTTTAACTAAATTACGGTGTCATCTGCAAATTGACTAATTCGGTATTCATAATCAAAAATGTTAATTCCTTTTAATTGAGGATGGTTAAAAATTAAGTAAGCTAGCATTTGAGTACATAATATAAACAATTTTGGTGAAATTGGACATCCCTGTGTGATCCCACATAAAACCTTAATTTTTGGTGTCATTCCAGGGTTGAGGGATATGTAGCTATAAATATTGTTATAGAACATTTTAATACCTTGCAAAACCCTTCTCCAAAACCAAGCATTCTGAGCACTGTAAACATACATTTGTGTTCCACCGTGTCGAATGCTTTGAAAAAGTCAATAAATAAAATAAGGCTATCTAACTGAATCATTGATTGATAATCGACCATGTCCAAAATTAGTCGAACATGATTTTGAATATATCTTCCCTTAATAAATGCTGATGGATATTCCTCTACAAGTTTCTCAAGAACAAGTTTAAGATGATTAGCATACACTAAGGCAAGTAATTTATAATCAATACAGAGTTACTGGTCTCCAATTATCTAATGATAACAACTGTTTTTTGGGTTTAGGTAGCAAGCAAGGTTACTCAATGTTTTCATAGTTGGGGATAAGCACCCTTTCTGAATACATTACAAAAATGCATTATATAATAATTTTCTGATATAATTCCAAAAATATTTTAAAAATTCCGCCATTAACACGTCAATTCCTGGTGATTTGCCGTTTTTCATTAGTTTTAATGCCACATCTATTTACGTTATAGTTAAGTATAGTAAAGTATAGTATCCTCCTCGTTCAGTTTTTGGATGTTATCTTTGATGTTTACAAAAAGAGAGTCATGATCTGCTTTATCATATTTTGGATTTATAAAGGTTATGATAAAAAAGTAAAATTTTGTCCTGAACCAGTTTCTGATTTTCTATTATAATATCATTAATCTTAAGCTTATTTATTTTTTGTCTGTCTTTGTTTTTCAAGGCCGAAAAATATGAACTTTTTTCACCTTTTTCAATCCACCTGGCTCTTGATCGGATATATGCTCCATTTGCTTTTTCTATGTACATCTTGTCCAATTGAAACTGCAAGGACTGTAATTTTGTAGTGTTTTCTGATGATAGTTGTGTGTAAATTGCCAATGAATTTATTTTTCCAATCAGTTCCTTTTGTTTTTGGTTTCTAACCAGAGATATATATTTACTTGTGACAATGGCTATTTGTTTAACCTTACATTTAAACCATTCATATTAGACATATCTAGCTTTTCAACCTCCTCAATGAGTCATCACCTGTTGACGAAATCTAACGTTCTGTAACAAGTCATTGTTGAACTTCCAAATATTAGGAGAGATTTGAGGTTCCTTAGGTATTGAGAATGACAGACTAACCATACAAGGATTCGTAAGTGGAGAAGCTGAAAATTTTCAGACTCAGTTTATCATGGCAGTGGACACAATGCTGTTGACGCATTGTGCTTCCGGTCGCTAGACAGCGGAAGGTAAACATGCTGGAACCTATCCAAAAATGTGTCTGAAGGAAGATGGCGCTTGTCAGTGAGTTGGCACACTGTGGACTTTCTTAAGGTACTGGAACTCTCGGAAACAAATAACATGCTGTCTTCCTGCATTGTCATGTTGTTTGAATACTGGTCAGTCAGCAACTACAGCCAGTGCTGTTCCTCAGCCTTATGGAATTATAGTACACACATAACTGCTGATTACACACAGACACACAGGTGTAGTGTCAGCATAGATAAGATGGGAGGGTTTAGAGATTTAACTTACAATGAGATCCTATGGGAGGAGCCACGTGTATTACTTGTAAGTTATCATAATGTACATATATTAAATGTAGGCTAGCATTACAGTGCTTCCTATACAGGCAGTAGATCGCAAGGCAGCTCTCTAGGTTTTGGAACTGAGCTAATGTTTATATCTTCCTTTTAAACTGCAGGCATGAATCATCATATTTAAACAGGCTTCAGTCATATTTCAGTTTTATTTGTCAAGCGCATTCATGCAGTTAACTTCCAGGTTCACAATGGTCATGTGACCCCCTGATTTTACATTACGCTCTAGAAAATAAGATTTATTTCAAGCTCACCACACAGCCTGTGGCATTGGTGAGTACTGTTATGTAACATTATATACAATCACTTACAGTATATGCAATCAAAACTTTGATTTCAATAGATTATTTATTGTATACAAATGGAAAATGCACATTGGCCCATTAAGGGCAGTCCAGTACATTGTAATAAATGGTAATGCAAACAATAAAAGACTACTCCAGTTGCTGAAATCAGAATGATACAAATATAGCTTTTCTATTTCATTGAAAAAAATACTATGCCATATGCATGAGGCACTCTATGTAGATTATATTCTACATACTGAAGTAAAGAAATGGAAATTAGATAAAAACTGTTTTGGTGTTGGTACACACCCTATCTATCTCAGGTAATATTTCTACATTTGTAATCTGTTTGGCGATGTTCTGATACCCCACACTGGTTTGATTTTATCTGCTGTGCACATATCCTTTGCTGCTAACACACATATGACAGTATTGACTGTTTTATTTTTTTTTTAAATGATGCTACACACATGATATGATATATGATTCAAGCGTGTTCCAACAAATCAGAAGAAGAACCCTCAGCTAAAAAAATTTAAAAAAGTAGCTACCAACATTAACGCTATTTCAGGGGACAATATCTTTCTTTATATGCAACTTTCAGTTGACTTTTAATTATTTATTTTTTTAGACCAGCATTCACAGATGTGCCCAAATTTTCTTCCTACGAAGGGCCAAAAATCAAACTTGACTGAGTGCCGTGAGCTAAAAGAGAACATTGCATAATAACAAACTCAGGGCCTGAAATTAATTTCTTAAAATTAACCCCCCACATGGCTCATATGGGGGGCATTTTTTTTACCTTTACAAAGCAATTTTTTTTTTAATTCCATCATCCTTTTATGTCAAATTCTTTCATTTAAACTATTCAATTTTAAAATGGCATGTTTCAATAATTACAAAATTGCATGATCTCTACATTGCATAATGTGCATTGTTACTGAAACAATTTATTTTTTCTCATTCACATATTTCCAAATATTTTGGCTATTAAATTAACAGCCTACAAAACAAATGCATGGACACAGAGTAGATGGCAGCATTTCTCCAGATTTGGAATGAGGAGCTTATAAAAAAATTTAAAAAACTTAGCAAATCCTTAAAGCCAATTTAATAAAACAATGAACATTAGTCAGAGATATGATTCATACACCAAAAGTGGTTAATGTTCTGTAAATGTATTAATGTATCATTAGTAACGTTTTATTTAAATTCAAGGCTATTTAACACATCCAGATGTTATTTTTGCTCATATTATTATTAACTACATTGTAACATTTCATATTTTTAGCGTGGGAGCACGACACCAAACTGATGTGGAGCGTGAGAAGCGGAGTGCCCATCTGTGCTTGATATTTGGTGCAAGCATCCGCCACTGACACTGCAACATCTGCACAATGGACGGCATGTAAAAATTATGTTCAGCGAAAATTCAAATGAAGAACGTGATGGATATATTTAGAACTATATCAGATTGCGGGGGAATTTTTTTGCCCAGAGCCTCCATTAATTTCTGACCCTGGATGGAACTAGAGATGGAGATGAGAGATATAACAGGTGTTTAAGTGTCTCCCTTCATCATGCAGCTGGTATATTACACAAAGCATTTTTGCTATTTCTATTAATGAGGGAGCACAAAGATATAAAAGGCACATGTGTTTGCAATGTTAACAGCTTTGTTGCATTTAAACAGGAATGATTGTTTTATCGTGTCGCTCACAGAGACGTGGTATAACGGTATTTGCATGTCGAATTAACAGGTTTAGAAAGGTTTATACATCTGTAACAACTTAAGTTCAGCAACTAGAGCAACAGAGCACTTCCTCACTACATGCGCTTACCCTTCTGACACTGCTGACTGCTACACGAGAGAGGAAGTGAAAGACAGAGCAGATTTACTCATGCAGCTTCTGGAAGTACAGTTTGATACAAAAAAAAAAATATCGATTTGATTTGTTCATCTGTATCTATTGGTTTACTTATTCACAGCTGCACTGTAAAGTGAATAAAAGTGTGCGAGAATTTCGCGCATTATGAACGTGGAAATTGCGGGAAGTATTAAAATTGTGCGCAGTACCCACAATCCCTCGCTGAATTTCAGGCTCTGCTAACTGTATTATATTAAAATATGAAAGTTGCCCTGGTTCCCCTCCTTTATGATTTCATTATATATATATATATATATATATATATATATATATATATATATATATAAATTACTCCGCAATCTGCTAAATAAATGCAATGAAAAGCTGCGTCAGTAGCATTTTTTTCCCCCACTCTTGTCATATATGTCAAGGCGGGCCAAATCAAAGGTCATCACGGGCCAACTTTGGCCCGCGGGCCCTAGTTTGGGTATCTCTGGTCTATAAGATCTCTATTACAGCATTAAATTTGAACCAATAAATGTACAATAAACACAACAACTAGAAACATGCAAATTTTTGTAACTGAGTGGAAAACATAATGGATCACATCATTTAACTAAATATTTTGCTACAATAATGATGTAAAACACTGCACAGGGAGTTACATGTACAGTATATTCAGGGAACTAGCCAAATGAACCAGTTGACGAACATGATTCAGACATCCCAATGCAACAGAGAGGACATTTTAGGCCAGAAATGTGCTCCACACAAGTTGATTCAGTACTCAAGGGGGAGATAGATGTACCTTCAAATTACTGTTCCATTAAACCAGTTCAGGGCAGCGTTTCCCAAAAGCATCGAAAGCTTAAGTTGATCGTAGTGACCAATGGTTTCTGCAATCTACTTAGGCTTATGATGCTTTTGGGAAAAACAGCCCAGGTAGCTAGCTATGAACATGTCTACATTTTAATTAAGTTTAACAAACTTAAAAATTCTTGAATTACAAGAAGTTGAAGAGAAAACTGACCATAGAAGTAGTAGTTTACGTTAATCCTGCTCAAAGATGTGTGAAATCGAGCTTGCATAGCTAGAATCATCTTCTTTCATGGACTTGCAGAGAGTGTTTATTTTGGGTGTAAGGAGATCATGAGCTCTATTTTCGTGAGGGTGCAGCGGTACGCGCTATAACCGCACACAACGTCTTATCAAATTGTGGTGAGAGCACCAATTCTAAGTGCAATTTTCATGCCAGAGCAAAGTGCAAGTGGGCATGCGTGGTAGTGTTTGCGCTATCTGTAGGAGTATGCACACAATTTGTGGCCGTATTGTATGGTAATGAAGTGGCGCAAAGCACAATTTGCTATTTTCCTGAGAAATAGGTCATTGAGCCAAGACACTAAAACCATATCTAATCTCAGCGCAAAGTGTAAACGCAGTTCCTGCATTTGCAGTTTGGAGATTCCACTAACAGATGGGTATTTTTCCACTTGTTGTCGTAGAGTGATTTTTAAGTCACTGCAAAAGGGGTCAGTGGAAGAAGTTGGAGAAGGTAAAATGTTTGATGTAGTATGATGTTTTTGACCACTTCATTATTTTGATTATATTTTCATTACGTTTGAAGTGTAATATGAATTTATATATATTTTTGGTAAAAAATTTTCGTGTTTCAATAAATGAATGTAATTTTTCCAGATCAAAATTGAAAGGTAGAAGTGAAGTGCGAGCTGATACAATCACTGTTAATACTAGCCATGATTTGTGTGACAGTGATTAATAATAGTTACATTCTCTATAATTTAACGGGGAGTACATCCAAATTCATCCAAATTCTGATGAGAATCACATTTTCCATGCGAATAAAAGGAGCATGTCACTGTCATAGAAATATGTCTGACATTCATCATGGATGCAGTTAATGCACAAAAGAACATCAATTCTTCTAATTCATTGCTTACAGTCCATTTACACTACCAACTTCTTATGAATGTGCTGCATTTGTTTTTGTTTTTTTGTATCTGTTGTATTTGGTGCTTGAGGGAATGGACTATATAATTGGACATAGAGGGTGGAATAACAAGAGAAGAACCTCAGAATTAAATTGCACTTGATCCAGCCCATTTGTGCGATGTGCACTGTGATTTTCCCAAACCCTCTTGCGCCTAGACATAGCGCATGCTCACACGAAAATACCAAAACTTCATGGCCATGCCCATATAACCGGTCCTGCTCGACTCGCTCCAAACGGGATTCGAATCAGCGTCTCCAATATGGGAAGCAGACACACTAACGGGGAAGCTAAATGTTACAGCCTCTAGTGTCAGTTGCTAGTGCGCCTCTTGAGGTTAGGGGAGCGAAGTTTACACATACTGCACAGCTATCACGTACCAGCTGGCTCCCGTTACACCCACTGTCTTTGCGCATATGACTTATGGCATAGCGCTGCACTCTTAAAATATTAAAAATGTAAAACCATTCTTACCTAAATGGTCACATTCAGTTCTTTGGGGAAAATACGTACAGTAAAATAAGATTTTTTTTTAAATTAATTTTTTAATGAAATTTGTTATGCTTGTGTTTCATGAATAAGGCTCCAATACCATTTTGTTAGTGCTATGTGTCACCATTTAGAGAAAAAAAGTAGGTTGTACTTGCAAAAGCTTACTTTAACGAGTTAAATTTAACACTACTGAAAAATATTGTTTAAGGTAAAGTGTGTAAAGTCTTTTGTTAAAATACTGTTTTTTATTCCACCTTAATATGTAGAGACAACTATTAGTAAGCTGTTAATACAGCCGATTAATTTCCCCAAAAAGTCTAAAGACTGGCTCTGCGACGCTATGAAAACATTTTTGTTTCAGCATCCTGACCAGCACAACACAGTAACATTGGCTCAGTGTTCTTTCTGCAATTCGGCTTAGTGCTGCTAGAGGCACAGAAATTACAAACTTGTTTTAGTTAGTTAGTTAGTTGCTAACACTACACACACATTCCTGCTGTTTTTGTGAAATGCTGACTGGCACATGTGAGTTAAGATGGACGATAGCTACTGTGGCAGTTATCAGGGGCCATGGGCAGAGCATTGGCAGAGTGGTTTAAACTGAGTTTGAGCCTTAGCTCAGGTATTAATTACCTTTTCTGTGCTTTGACAAGGCCTTCCAGTTTTCTCTTAATTTGTTTTCACCTGCAGGTACGTGGGGGTAAATTCCTGGAATACTGAAACTAAGGTTGGTGTTTCCATGAAGGACAATCTTTCCTTTTTACAACTTCTCTCTCTCTCTCTCTCTCTCTCTGTATTGGTATCTTGCTCTGTTTCTGCATGTATACATTGCAAACAAGGCATTTGTCTACAGAATTTGATAGGTGGCCTCTTTCACTTTGAAAGATTTATCCAGCTTCCTGATAAAAGAAGGATAACAAGAAACTGTGAGGTAGAAGATTTATGTGCCTTTGTACTGTCCACATGCCAAGGTTGCCAGATCTTTCTTAAAAAAAAAGCCTAAAATGGCTTTCCTCATCAAAATAAGCTAAAATAAGTAGTTTTGGGGAAAGCTACTTTGAAACTGTTTACAAGCTACAAACAGTTCATAATTTAAAAGTAGTTAAACTACTTTTTTATGGCTACTCTTTAAAAAAGTAGTTAGCTACACAACAAGCTACTAACAAAAAGTAGCTAACTACATTGAAGCCCAATAAAGAAGAAAATATTTATTGATAACAATCGGATATAACAATTGAATGATATTTTAATAATTATTATTCAGAATTCAATTATATCACATAGTTATATGCAGTAAATATACTGTAATTAGGATGACATTTCCTTACGAAAATTAACCATGATTTACTACAGTAACTATATTTTAACCATAGTACTGTATTTGTAGTAAAACCAGACTAACTGCAAAATTAACCATGGTTACTACAACCATGGTTATTACAATATAACTATAGAAAAACCATGTTTTTTACAAAACAAAAATAAAACAAATAAAGTTCATTTTTGCAAGGGTTGGCTCAAGTGAATCATTTATGTGATGTAGTTCATTTATTTGAATTTTAACCCTTTCATTTACATGAATTGCCTGAAAGACAACATGATCACACGAGAAGTCAGCATGTTGTTTCTGAGAGTTCCCATCCCCTAGGATTGGCCACATTATGCCGTCTCACTGACAAGTGGCATCTTCTATCAGACATTTTTGCATCACCTCATGTTTACCTTCCCCTGTGGCGTGACAGGAGCATGGAAACCAGGAAGTAATCTTGTTGATATAATTGGTGATGAGTGTGAAAATAGACCTCACACATGCCCATACTGCCAACAACAATACCGCTTTGGCCACTTGGTGCAGGGTTTTGCATTTCGGTAAGCACACACCGATTTTAGCGAAGGAAAAGTCAACCTACTGTTTCCGATTTCACTGTGAGATCGGTCTGCAGAAAGAACCAATTCACTTAAATGATTTGGTTTTCCCAGCACTACATGAGAGAGAGGATGGTTCAGGTGAGCACATTTGATTACTCCCCCGGGTCTATTGCTGCGTCCGCAATATAATGTAGCGTTTTGTGACGCTACAGTGCTATTTGTTGGAAAATGTAGCATGTTACTGGAAAATCTAAACTATTGTAAAAATAGCTGAGCTACTGTCACGATACTGAAAAATGAATTTTTCACTGTTCCGAAAAGTGAATCATTTAATTGATATGATTTATTATAGCTTAAACTTATGTAACTGGTCCTGCTCAACCCGCTTCGAGTGGGATTTGAACCGGCATCAATCGTCATGGGAGGCAGGTGCGCTAACAAGGAGGCTAAAGGCTACAGCCTCTAACATCAGTCACTATTGCGCCTCTTGAGGCCAGGGGAGTGAGATATACTGTAACGCACAGCTATCATGTACCAGCTGGCTCCAGCTACACTTACATAAAACTTACATTAAACAAGGCTAATTTGCATTACTATAATGTCTTCTGAATAATTATATAATTTTACAAAATTATGAAAAACAAGTCCAAAGTTGTTAAAGAAAAGAGAAATGGCAACACTGGGATGTGAGCATAGCTACATGAGTCTGTATAATTTTGGCTTGTGGAAACCCACCAGAGGAGAACCACTGTGTTGAAATCTTTCTCTGTGGAAGTCCTGGAGTGTAAAAAGCAGTCTATATTTTCTCCTGCTGGTCACCAGTCAGAGGTTTGAAGTTAATTGGAGAGGATAGACGCCCAAAATCAGCTGAGGGCCAAAAATAAATAGATGGTGTTACCACAGACTCCATTATAAAGCACTCTAATGGTGTCACTTCATGATAGCCTATGGGCACCTTTGGGGTGTAGACCACAAATTTGGATACAGAATACTAATTCTAGCACTAGCAGTTTTGTTCCAAATGACTCAGTGCAACCTGATCAAATGTCTTTTAATTAAGCAATAAGGTACTTATGATTCTACAATGAAAGGAAGCAGGAGGTTGCACACTTGTTCCACATAGCACCAAAGTCCAATGAAGATGAATGATAAACAAGAGAGACTGCAATATATTTGTTTTAAATTGCAATACCTCAAACATAAGCAATCGCATTTGTTGTTATGTCATATCGCAAAGTAATTTCTGACTGCCCCAATTTATAGTCATATTGTAGCAATTTGTATTTATAGAAATATATAATCTGGCAATGAAACTGACAAACAGTGGGGTTAAAATTGAGCAGGGAAAATGAACAACAGATGTCGCTAATCAGATGCCCAGCCGGGTCATGGCAATGATGATACGACTGATCAGCGACAGCTGGTCACACGAGGGAAAAATGAAAACAAACACACAGGAAAATATGGTGACTCACCAACTATAACAGTAACCACCCCCCCCCCCCCCCACCTTACCAGTGCATCATGGTGCCCACAGAGGACCCCCTGATGGAAGTCATCGGTGAGGGCACCGTCCAGAATGTCACGTGGCGGAACCCAACACCTCTCCTCAGAAACATAGCCCTCCCAGTCAACTAAATATTGGAACCCTCTGCACCTCCGCTTAACGTCTAAGAGGCACCTAATGGTGTAAGCCGGAGTGCCCTCTACGAGGTGCGGGGGAGGTGGGATGAGAGCGGCGAGATGTAACTCAGAATGAAAAAATGGTTTTATTTTAGACACATGAAACACAGGTGAATGCGCTTCAGGTAATTTGGAAGTTTAATCCGAACCGCCACCAGACTAGTCAAGTTAAGTAAAATCATTTTTATTTGTATAGCGTATTATATATACACATCATTTGAAAGCAGCTTTACAGGAAATCATGCATTAACAAAAACAAAAATGAAACTGTAATATCTATAATGTCTTACAGTGATCATTGTGTAGTGTGATTAAATATGATATGTAAAAAAATAAATAATTAAATAATAATTGTATTTAGAACCCCTGTGAGCAAGCTGAAGGTGACTGTGGCAAGGAACACAAAACTCCATAAGATAAATGGAGAAAAATAACCTCGAGAGAAACCAGGCTCACTGTGGGGGCCACTTCCCCTCTGGCTAAACAACATGAATATAATACCAATATTAGTTATTTGTGTGCAGTGCAAGTCATGGTTTTACATTTGTAAATTAAGTAAGCATTAAGGTCCAGTGTTTTAAAAAGAAAAAGAAAATATTTTTTATGAACTTTAAGATTAATGACTAATGTCTCTAAATCCATCCTGGATTAACTGCAGAAGTTTACATAGATGCATTGTCCTTTGTTAGCTGGCTGATGAAGGCTTTTGTTGGCAATTAAATGATAGTCTAAATATTCCATTTCAAGAGTATAGTCCATCAATAGACAAAGGTGATGCAGGCAGAGATAAATGATGAGGTGCATCGCAGTTCAATCTGCAGGTAATTTCATTGAGGTTCGGTGGGGTCCAAGGTTCAGGCAGTGGCATAAGTCCAAGGTTCAGGCAGTGGCATATGAAGTATCTGATGTCTTACAGTTGGATTTGGCATCAGTTCATCCTCTGAAGTCCAAAAACTGAAGTGATGTCTGGCTAGCACCGACTGTAGTTTGTCATCATCTCTCAGCGACACGTAGCAGTGGAGTCTGACACCAAGCAGGAACGAAGTTGGATCTGGCAGACTCTGGTATCCCGAGATTGAGACATGGAAACAAATAGAATAATATTAGCGTAGGTGCCATTCAATTTTATGCAGAGATCATAATGGATGTTTCTGGTCCTGGCAGACCTAACTAAAGTAGCCTAATTGTGAGTTGATGTATAAATTAGGTGTATGCCTGGCTAAATAGATGAGTCTTTAGTCTAGACTTAAACTGAGTGAGTGTGTCTGCAACCCGAACAGTGTTATGGAGACTATTCCATAGTTTAAGCGCCAAGTATGGAGCCAAGGATCTACCTCCTTTTGTGGATTTTGATATTCTTGGAATTGTTAACAAGAAAGTATTTTGTGATAGTAATGGACATGATGGAATATAGTGTGTCAGAAGGTCACTTAAGTACTGTGGAGCTAGACCAATCAAAGCTTTGTAGTTAACAGAATTTTAAAATGAATACAAAATTTAACAGGTAGCCAATGTAACGACGATAAAATTGGGCTAATATGATCATATTTCTTAGTTCTAGTCAGTACTCTGGCAGCTGCATTTCGAACCAATTGAAGTTTATTTATTGAACTTGCTGGACATCCTCCCAGTAATGCATTACAATTATTTAGTCTTGAGGTCATGAACGCATGAATTAATTTTTCAGCATCAGCAACAGAGAGCATGTGACATAATTTAGCAATATTTCTCAGGTGGAAAAATGCTGTTCTACAAACATTGGAAATTAGATTTTCAAAGGACAGACTGGTTTCAAATATAACACCTAAGTTCTTTGCTGAAGAAGATGATATAACAGTGCATCCATCGAATGTCAAATTATATTTTAGCTGCTCATTAGTACCTCTGTTTTGTCGGAATTGATTAGAAGGAAATTTCAGGCCTTACAATCTTTGATGTCATTGATACACTCTGCTAATTTGGAGAATTGTGAATTTTCATTGGGTTTAGAAGAAATATAAAGTTGGGTATCGTCAGCATAACAGTGGAAACTTGTGTCATGATTTCTGATAATATCTCCCAGGGGAAGCATATATAAGGTGAAAAGCAGAGGCCCTAAAACTGATCCCTGTGGCACCCCATACTTAACTTTTGCTTGATTTGACAATTCCTCATTTACACAAACGTACAAAGTGGTAGCAGTCTGATAAATAGGACCTAAACCATGCTAATGCAAGTCCACTAATGCAAACATAATTCTCCAGCCTATTCAAGAGAATGTTGTGATCTATCGTGTTGAAGTCAGCACTAAGATCTAAAAGCACTAGAAGAGTGCAGCCACGATCAGGTGATAAGAGCAAGTCATTTTTAATTCTGATAAGTGCAGTCTCTGTACTGTGATGGGGCCTAAATCCTGACTGAAATTGTTAATATATTCCATTTCTCTGTAGAAATGAACACAGTTTGGAGGACACTATATTTTCTAGTATTTTCAACATAAATGGTAGATTTGAAATTGGTTTGTAATTAGCCAATTCTCTAGGATCAAGCTGTGGCTTCTTAATAAACGGTTTGATAACTGCCATTTTAAAATTTCTTGGGACATGTCCTAAGGATAGCGAGGAATCAGAATGAGCTTTATTGCCAAGTATACTTTCACATATGAGGAATTTGTCTTGGTGACAGAAGCTTCCAGTGCACAAACAATACAGCAACAAGACATAGATAATAATAAAAAAAATAAAAATAAAAAGTGGATAGAAAAGAAAGTATATATAGAAATACTCAATAAGACAATATATGCCAGGTATATATATATATATACAACTGTATATATATATATATATATATATACAGTTGTGCTCAAAAGTTTGCATACCCTGGCAGAAATTGTGAAATTTTGGCATTGATTTTGAAAATATGACTGATCATGCAAAAAAAAACAACTCTCTTTTATTTAAGGATAGCGATCATATGAAGCCATTTATTATCACATAATTGTTTGGCTCCTTTTTAAATCATGATAACAGAAATCACCCAAATGGCCCTGATCAAAAGTTTACATACCCTTGAATGTTTGGCCTTGTTACAGACACAAGTTGACACACACAGGTTTCAATGGCAATTAAAGGTTAATTTCCCACACCTGTGGCTTTTTAAATTGCAATTAGTGTCTGTGTATAAATAGTCAATGAGTTTGTTAGCTCTAACATGGATGCACTGAGCAGGCTAGATACTGAGCCATGGGGAGCAGAAAAGAACTGTCAAAAGACCTGCGTAACAAGGTAATGGAACTTTATAAAGATGGAAAAGGATATAAAAAGATATCCAAAGCCTTGAAAATGCCAGTCAGTACTGTTCAATCACTTATTAAGAAGTGGAAAATTTGGGGATCTCTTGATACCAAGACAAGGACAGGTAGACCAAGAAAGATTTCAGCCACAACTGCCAGAAGAATTGTTCGGGATACAAAGAAAAACCCACAGGTAACCTCAGGAGAAATACAGGCTGCTCTGGAAAAAGATGGTGTGGTTGTTTCAAGGAGCAAGTTACAGAAACTTGGATATCTGCGGAGATTCCAGACTCAGCCATTGAACCCTTGAGGTTCTCCGTGCACCGAGTGGACAGAGTGAAAGACCTCTCAGGTAAAAGCAGAGGTGGTGGTGTATATTTTATGATCAACAAATCCTGGTGTGATCAGAGGAACGTACATTCTATCAAGTCTTTCTGCTCTCCTGATCTGGAATTTCTCATGCTTCTGTGTCGACCATTCTGGCTACCGAGGGAATTCACAACTGTCATTATCACAGCTGTGTACATCCCCCCACAAGCTGACACAGACCAGGCACTCAAGGAACTGTATGAGAGTATAAACAAGCAGGAAACCGCACACCCTGAGGCCGTGTTCATTGTGACCGGGGACTTTAACAAAGCCAACTTCAAGTCAATAGAACCGAAATACTACCAACACATCAGTTTCAACACACGAGGGGACCGGGTTTTGGACCATTGCTACTCTCCCTTCCGGGATGGCTACAAATCCCTCCCCCGCCCACCATTTGGCAAATCGGACCACTCTTCCATTCTGCTTCTGCCCGCTTACAGGCAGAAACTGAAACAGGAAGCACCCATCCTCAGAACGATCCAGTGCTGGTCGGGCCAATCAGATTCTATGCTACAAGACTGTTCACGCTGGGAGTGCTTTATACTGAGAGAAGTTCCGGTCCGCCTCTGATGACGACATCGAGGTCTACGCTGATACCGTAACGTGTTTTATCAGGAAGTGCATAGAGGATGTATTGCCGACCAAAACATTACGGATCTACCCCAACCAGAAACCGTGGATTAATAGCAATGTTCATGCGGCACTTAATGTGCGGACCTCCGCTTTTAATTCTGGGAACACGGAGGAGCATAAACAAGCCAGTTATGCCCTTCGCAAAACTATCAGAGCAACCAAACGCCAGTACAGTAACGAGATTGAAGGACAGTTCTACACTACTGACCCTAGAAGCATGTGGCAGGGAATTCATTTAATCACGGACTTCAAAGGGAACAAAAACTCCGCCGTGAACACCGCTGACTCTCTCCCGGATGAGCTAAATACTTTTTATGCTCGTTTCAAGGGAAAGAACACATCCCTTGCAGAGAGAGCTCTCACAGCTGAAGCTACAGAGGTTAATTCACTCTCCTTTTGACGGGTGAATATCCGTAAAACCGCGGGTCCAGATGGCATTCCGGGCCACATCATCAGAGCGTGCACGAGCCAACTGGCTGGTGTTTTTACTGACTTTTTCAACCTTTCCTTCTCCTTGTCTGTGGTCCCCACATGCTTTAAAATGTCGACCATTGTGCCTGTACCAAAGCAATCCAAAATCACTTGCTTAAATGACTGGCGTCCTGTTGCACTGTACCCCATCATCAGCAAATGCTTTGAGAGACTAATCAGAGATTACATCTGCTCTGTGCTGCCTGCCTCATTGGACTCACTGCAGTTTACATACCGCAACAACCGCTCCACTGATGATGCCTTTGCATCTACACTACACACTGCTCTCTCCCACCTGGAAAAAGGAACAGATATATGAGAATGCTGTTAGTAGGCTACAGCTCAGCATTCAACACCATAGTGCCCTCCAAGCTTGATGTGAAACTCTGGGCTCTGGGCTTAAACAGCTCACTGTGCAGCTGTATCCTGGACTTCCTGTCAAGTAGATGCCAGGTGGTTAGAATGGGCAGCAATATCTCCTCATCACTGACCCTCAACACAATTTGGGGTCCCCTGTTGGAAACCATGTCTAACAGGAGGCCATGGATGCGAAAGACGTGGTTAACAACTTCAACTGCTGTCTCCGTTGCCGAAGGTAATTTGGGGAGGGGAATAAAATGAGCTGCCTTTGAGAACCGGTCCACTACGGTCAAAACGTCCATGTTGCCATAGAAGGGGAGTAAACCGGTAACAAAATCCATGGCAATGTGAGACCATGGTCTCAAAGGTACTGACAGCGGTTAGTAGAGCTCTGCCAGAGTGCGTTGGGAGGTCTTATTAACAGCACAAACTGAGCAGGCGGCTACAAAATGATGGATGGAAGATGGTAGCGATGTCCTCCAGAATCGCTGTCTAATCAGGGCCTGAGTGCGGTCGCCCCCTGGGTGACAGGCTTCGTTGGACAAATTACCCCATCACAGGATGTGAGTGCAGACCGATCACAGAACAATCAGCAGAACTGCTGGGTACTCTGCGGGAAAAACAATTCTGCGTAAGGTGGAACGGACTTTGTACTCCACCTCCCAGGTTACCATGCCCACCACCTGTGAAGGGGGAAGAACGGTATCCAGGGCTTTGGTGGAGGTCCCGACTTCAAAGCGTCGAGATAAAGCATCAGGCTTGATGTCTTTGGAGCCTGGTCATTAAGAAAGTACAAAATCGAAATGCCCAAAAAATAGTGCCCAGCGTGTCTGCCTGGAATTTAGACGTTTGGCCGCTCGAATATTTTTGTGGGTCTTATGATCAGTCCACACAACAAAAGGCACCCCCGAACCCTCTAACCAATGTTGCCACTCACCCAACGCCAGCCTGACAGCCAATAATTCATGAGGAAAAATAAGCACATGGGTACATCCTTTCATCTGAGGGAGAACGCTGTTACAGGACCAATATGGTCCTGGAAATATGGCCAGGGCATGCACAGTACAAACAGTGACCCTGGGTGAGGCAGCATTTTTTCTCCTCAGGAGGGAGGCATGTCCTCCCGACCTGCATGGGCTTAGTCTCAGATGAATGCTCCGATGACCCAGAGGACAACATGGAAATGGCTGGGTGCGCCGTAGTCCGGGTGGATGGAGATCGGCGGCGGCAACGACATAGAGCAAGACGTTTATCTACATGGATAGCCAGGCCCACCAGGTCGTCGAAGCGAGGTCCATGGTATAAATCTCATCGAGAATATGATCCAAGAGCCCATGCAGAAACCGATCCCACTTAGCCTTGTTGTTCCATCTGCAAGAAGCTGCCTTAGTGCGGAATTCTATGGCAAACTCGGCAACTGACAGAGCACCTGAAGAAGATCCGAGAGGGCTCTAGAGGAGTCTCTGCAGAAGGCTGTTTTGAATACAATTCTTTTTTTCTTTTCTTTTTTTAAGGTGGTGAGGGAGTAAAAGGCCTCCCTCGCTTGGGATAAAAGGCCCCCAGTGGGGTTATATTGATATAGTGTAGAGACCAGGGCAATAGTTATAGGGCACAATTTGTCAACTTATGCAAATACATTTGAGAGAGCAAGATGCTTTTATGTGTAACAAATTAAGATAATGCTTATTCAAAATAAACACTTCAGAAAAGGGTGCATCATTTCTTGTCCATTTCAATCACATTTGACATTTCATTGCATCTCAAGTATTCTATAATCAAATTAATCTCCATTGTGATTGGATCATATATATATATCACCTTGAACAAAATCGAAAATGACAAATAAGTATTTTGTTTCAAAATAAATGTGATAATTTCCAGGATATTCATTAGCTACATAAATTGACAACAATTTAAAAATTATTAAATATTAGATCAAATTCCCCCAAAATCAACCTTTAGACATTACATGCAATGATCTCATGCAAGAGGAAAATTTTGCAGTTCATAGTGACAAACAGGTGTTTAGGAAAGTACTATGGTAGTTTTTGATGCTATTTAGTGTTTCAGGAGAAGAAAAAAAAATCAAAGCAGCCTTTTACCCCGGGGAGCCCGTAACCCCGTCATACCCTACTATTATTTTGCCTTGATATGAAACCAGGTTGACTGAGTTCACAGTCTCATTTTCATTTTCATTTCTTTTTTTTTTTTTTTTTTTGCTACAATGAATTAAGTCTATACAGGTGAAAAGGTGTTTTTGCTTCACAGCTAGTACTACTGAATCTAGTTAGTACTGTTTTTAAGCATGGCTGGACTGCTGTATTGATCAGCTTCTAGAACCTATCTGCTTTGGCTGAATAATGGTGAAATTGGAACCTTTCTTTTAATTGATATGTCAGTATTATTTCATAAACCAGACTTATTTTGCCTTGAACAAGTGTAACAACTGAGCAAAATCTCTTCCCTAGTTTCATCTTTTTCCCACTTTTTGTCTCTATTTGTCTCATCTTCCATATTCAAGGTTGTGATGAGTCTGTGCAGATAGAAATGGAATGTGTATCAATGAGTTTAGCTTTCTCATTTTCACCTGCAGCTTAACGGAAATCCAGCATAAAAGCTGTTGCACTGTTTTTATAACATCTTCATTGATTCACCAGCTTCTCTCTCTCTCTCTCTCTTTCTCTCTCTCTCTCTCAGAGCACTTTGTGTGTCATCCAAAAGCAGTGAACATCTGTTTTCTGTTAGTACACACACCACCCCCACACCAGCTGAGAGCGTGATTGATACAGCCGCTTGCACAAACACACACACACACACACACACACACACACACACACACACACACACACACGTTGGTGCAGCTATCATTATGAGGACTCTCCACAGACATAACGATTTTTATACAGTACAAACTATAGATTCTGTCCCCTAAACCTAACCCTCACAAAAAACTTTCTGCATTTTTACATTTTCAAGAAAACGTAGTACGTTTTTTTAAGTGATTTGAATTATGAGGACACTAGAAATGTACTCATTAACCACATTTATAGCATAATACCCTTGTAATTACCAGTTTGTAACCTAAAAAAAAAAAGTCCTTGTAAACCACCTAAACCCACGTGACAGCAGCAGGATGCAGTTCCTCCAGCAGCCATAAGGGAGCACTCCTGCATTTCAGGCACAGCAGTTGTGGTGAGGTGATCTAAACAAGATGCACGCTCTATACTTGGGAGCACATATAAATTAACCTGTCCTGAGCAAGAGGCTACAATGTTAAACTGCCAAACAAAGTGTTTAAAATTGCAAGAAATTAATTTAAACATTAAATGAAAGGTAGGGATCTGTGAGATATCAAACAATACATAAAGTAAACTTTAAATTATATTTAAATCAGTTGGGACCTATCAAGTTGGGACCTCACTTTGTATTTCTTTTTTAAAAATATTTATTCTTTTTTTAAAAATTATTATATAGATATTTCAGAAAATATCATGGTCAGCTATTACTCTGAGTACCCCTTTCCCACTTCCTGCTCATGTTGGATGCAACAGTAGGACACATGGTCTAGAAAGTTTTATATATTTTTTATATTTTAAACTTACAATGTTTAAGTCTCTGCAGTCACAGTTTCAACAAGTCAACTCTGTCATCCCATTGTGATAATTTCTGTTAAATTGTAAAATAATTTTGGCATTTGAGTTTAGGTTATAGATGCAGCTTTAACTGAGGGGGAAAAAATGGCTCCATTGTACAACACATGGTTGATGATTTTGTCAACTCGTCAGAATTTTCAGAAGTGTGAAAACAGAATATTTTTTTTATAGATTGCATTTTATCACTTTAATCCTTTATTGAACACTATTATTAGATAATTAAAGACTTAACACTCTTACTGGATGGATCAAATTAAAACAGCATGCTTTTTAGTGTGTCTGACAGAGTTGACACATATTACAGTAAGATGTTAGTTATGAAGTGAATAAATGTCAATGTTTTTTATAAAAACCTGTTCCTTTACATGGTTCGTTTGCTGAGACATTTGTCTTCAAATATATCCATTTTAAATTAATTTAGTATTAAAAAAATAAAAACTAAGATTTAAAAGTTTTGACGCTTATCTCAAGAATCAGTGAGCCATTTTAGTATCTATGCACTATTATATGGTTAGTGGCATTTTATTATTTGCACTTGACATTGTTTTTTCACTGCTGTACGTGACTGCATTAGAAAATAACAATTTTTGGGTCACAACCCACCACTGAAAACCACTGTACTTACTGTACTGCATATCTCTCTCTCTCTCTCTCTCTCTCTCTCTCTCTCTCTCTCTCTCTCTCTCTCTCTCTCTCTCTGTCCCTGTCTCTCACTTGGTGCATGCACACAAGCACCACCCTCACTTTTTCTTGTGTGCACCATGTGTTTTTCTATCCGATAAAGCTTTCAGGGAAAAAGTCATGAAGATAATATTATGGAGAATGCTTTATACTGTGTAATGGGACAGATGTAATGCTTAATCCTTCATTGACCCATACAGAATTGGTTTTATTGGTAAATAAAGACTCTCTTTGAGTATAAACACTGAAGATAAATGGAATATATTTCTTCTTTATCAAGTAATAAAAAAATCCCTAATACCCCGTCTATGCTTAGGGAATCCGATGCGACAAAACTAGAACAATTTTTTTTTTTTTTTTTTGCTGAATGTCAGCAATTAGCTATGTTGTTGGTTGTTGTAGGCATTCATACTTATTGTTACCTTAACGTTATTGGTGGGCAGTTATTACATTAGTGCATAATGCATCATTTCATGAACAAGATGAACAGTTATCACTGGCTGATCACACTGTGAATTCATCAACATTAGGTCGAAAATTCTGCTGTTGAAATCGTCTGTGCATACTGAAATTCTAACCACTGCCCCCCAGTGGCCAAAGCTGTTAGTGTTGTTGAATGTATGGGCACATATAAGCTCCAGTTTCTGGGTGAAATGTCCACAGGGTGGCACCAAAAGTGAGCAGAATTTTTTGTTGTTAAAGATGTAATACAGTCAACAGGAATGCATATTTTATTAATCCAAAACATCCAAAACCCATCCCTAAACATAACTATCAGTGGAGTAAAAATGTAATTTTAGAGCAAAAATGCAACCTCACAAATCGCACTCATCATTTTTAATATGAATGTGATTACTTACTGGTGTCCATGGGACCAGAACCCCTGACTACCAACAGGAGTCCAGTCAGTGGATCTCTCGTGATCCACCTTTTGATTCAGTTGGATACTGCAATAAAGTAGCAATGGCTACTAGCAACCAACAGTACAGTGACTTGGCGACTTGATTTAATCACTCTGTGTGAATGCCCCTTTATAAACAAAAAAGCAGCCTAGACTGCAAGCACTTGTTTAAAACAGAAGTGTTCTAATTTTGTCACGTCACATCGCTCACCTGCAGTGTTAACAAGATGTAAAAATTTATTTTAATTAGGTGTGTCAGTTTGTGATGGTGTAATGCATTTGTACCTGTCTTACCTCATCTAAATACTCTCTCTCTCTCTGTCTGTCAGCCTGTTACTCACTTTCTCTTCATTCAGCAAAACATGTGTAACACAAGATGTATAACATACTGTAGAAAAGCTTACAGCTATACATAGAATTCTCTGCCACTCTCCTGCATGCACCAAAGTTTGTTGTATCAATTTAATTGATATCAAACAATTTAATTTAATAATCAGCATTAATTAAATTCAGTTTAAGGGTTCATGGCTGAATGCATTTCAGTCTGTGCCCTAAATCTGAATTATTCATATTATTCATATTATTCATATTATTATATTCATATTATTCATATTATTAAAGTTCTGTTCCTGGATGCTAATTGGTTAATATAGAGTTCCAATTGTGCTAAAATTAAACGCAATGTAGACTAAGCTGAAAAAGTCTGCCTTAGCAGTAGTATGCTTAAGTAGGTATGCTTTCATCTGGTTGGTTTTTGAAAAACCATTTGCTAGTGATTTGGATGTTGGCTGAAAGAATAAAATTGACATCTGAAGGGGTGCTGAAAGCTGTAATTAGTTTATAACCAATCTGGTCTCATACCATCAAGTTTTTATACCTAAATTTTTTGCTAAATTATTTTTTACATGGCTCATTGTACATATTATGTCACTTTCCTGGTGAAGTAATAATAATATTAATACATTTTATTTATAGTGTGCTTTTCAAGGTACTCAAAGGCGCTTTACATGAATTAAGACAATTCTTGATGTACTGTAGTTTATTTAGGACATTGGAGGAAGTGCCATAAAGAATGCTGTTGCAGTAGTCAATTCTGGAAGTGATGAAAGCATGGATCAAAGTTTCAGCAGCAGAGAAGGAGAGTGATGGACGGAGATGAGCTATGTTTTATAGGTGGAAAAATGCAGTTTTGGTGGTTAAATTGACATGGTGAACAAAGGAGAGGTTGCTGTCAAAGATGACTCTGAGGTTGCAAATGGGTGAAGAGGGAACCAGAGTTGAGTTATTGATGGTGAGGCAGAAGTTCTGAATGGTTTTGGTGAGGGACTTAGGACCGATGATGATCATGTTTTATCACAATTTAATTTGAGGAAGTTGGCTTGCATCCTTGATTTAATTACAGTGATGCAGTTGGTCAGAATGGAATGAGTTGCAGTAGTGATGGATTTAGTAGAGATGTAGAGCTGGACGTCGTCGGTGTAAAAGTGGAAGTGGAGACCATGACGTGTATGATGTATGATGTTACCAAGGGGGAGCATGTAAAGAATTAATAGAAGGGGGCCATGCACCGAACCCTGTGGCATGCCTTGGGACAAAGATGCAGCAGAGGAAGTGCAATCGTTGAGATGGACAAACTGTTGTCTGTTTGTAAGATATGACTTTAGCCAGGAGAGGGCAGTAACAGTGATGTTGAGAGAAGATTCATGACGAGAGAGAAGGATGCTGTGGTTGATGGTGACAAAAGCTGCAATGAGGTCAAGGAGGATGAGGATGTTGAGGTGACCAGAATCTGATGAGAGGAGGAGGTCGTTGGTGACTTTGAGGAGGGCTGGTTCTGTACTATGCTGTGAGTGAAAACCGGATTGAAATGGTTCAAACAAATCATTAGAGTTAAGGTGTGCTTTGAGTTGGGAGGCAACAACACGTTTTAGTATTTTTTAAAGAAAAGGGAGATTAGAGATGGACCGGAAATTACTCATGATATCAGGATTTAGTCCAGGTTTTTTGAGGATGGGAGTATCAGCAGCCAGTTTGAGTGTTTGAGGGACTGATCCAGAGCAGAGGGAGGAGTTAATGGTTTCTGTGATGAGTGAGGAAATAGCTGGGAGACAGTCCTTGACAAGAATAGATGGGATGGGATCCATAACACAAGTGGAGTTTCTCATTCCTACCATAATATTGGACAGCTCCGTTGGGGACACAGGTGAAAACTGAGACAGGGACTTGGTAGTAAAGGGGGGCAAGATAGGTGGGGAGGTAGTAAGGGCAATGGAGGTGGTCAGATGAACACTAGATGCGCTACAACAACAGTTACTTTTATTTCCTTTCACATAAATCACGAGTAAGATGTCAGATTATCAGTTCTTATTACACGACTCCCTGGAATACCTGTGTAACTTTAGGCAGGGCAGGAAGATTGGAGCAAGACAAAGATGATGGTGAAGTGCTGAAGCCAAGTGCAGTTTATTGAAAATTTCCAACAACCATGAAAATATAAAAGAAAACCATGAACCAAACCAAAACAAGGAACATGAACATGAACTATAACTAGACTGCGTAAATGCAGTAGCGGCTTTAACCATCACACAAATCACGCAATTGCATGGGGCCCCAGACATCGGGGGCCCCCCGCCCCGGTAGGAAAGCTCTGCAAAATCCGCTTGACATGCTGACCAAAAATAATTGATTGCGACAATCATTTAAAATCTAGTCACCATTGGCGACAGTCGGGTTTTGTGCGTTCATATGCTGTTTTGTCAGATATCATCTTGTGAGTTATTGAATACATTTTTAGAGTGTGCACCACCAATGTGCCTCGAGCCACTTTTCACCCGTTCTGTTGTGATGAGCTCGTTGCACCGCTTGCAACAACAAACCCAGTGTGAGAGAGTCCTGACCAAATTACTCTTTTGAACCAGGTCTTTTTCATGAATCACCCGAAAAGATCTGAGGGTGTGAACTCAGGAACTCAGGTTAGCAGTTTGAATCAGAGTTACTTTCTCAGCAAATCATCCATCGGTGTATTCACAACTGGAGTGCAGACATTTAAAAATAGGAGTCCCATGTGTATTTCGGGCTTCTTTATAATTAAAAGCCCCGCACCACTTATACAATATACAATTGTGGTGAGAAGAATAGCATCTCAGAATGCTATTCTGAGATGCGGGTTGGTGCTGTTTTGACAGCACGAGGTGTTTTGTAAAAATATATGTAGGTAAATATTGCTTTTTTATCACTGTATTGTGGAAAAACTAGAAATCATTAATTAATTATCTTTAACTAGATTATATAATTAATTTAATTAAACATTTTTAATGTACTTGGCTACAATGGCTGATAGGATGAGTTCAAAATTATTATTTAAAATCAATTTTATGTAATTTTTAAGCATTTTCAAAATTGGGGCCCTGGGCTGGTTGGTTGCTTGGAGCCTCAGAAATCGTAAACACACCCCTGTGTAAATGACAAGACTTGAATACAATGTTATAAACAACAATACTCAACAAAGGACAATGGCAAACATGAGGGCTTAAATACATGGACATGGCCAAACAAAATAACAAGACTATCTATGACAAAACTGAACTAATAACAAGATAACCAATGAAATAACAGAACTGATAACATAACAAGACAATAAACACATGAACCAATGAAAAGAGAAATCTAATGAAACCAAAGACCTAAACACATGAAACATGAGGGTAACAGGAAACCATATAACAAAGACAGATGACCCAACCAGGAATTAAACTCATTTCAAAATAAAAGACATAAAAACAAAACACGAACAAAAACACACATAGACGTGACAACTCAATCCTGATTGGTCAATTGTGCCATCTAGCGGTCTGATATTTCTCTTTAACAACTGCACATGAACTTATCAGACCACTCATCTGGATTTGCAATGCATCGTTATTGCTTAAATAGACAATAATGGTAGTCAGTGCTGTAAGCAAACTAGCATGTAGAATAAAACAGCCGTTGTTCTAATATCACCTTTGCAGCTGACTTTTCAAATGGGCCCAAAAACAAAACACACTGTAACCCAGAGTTGAGGCGATTGAGATCACAGCAACCAACTTTAACATTCTGGACTGACCTTGAGGGAGTGAGAGTGAGGGAGGGAGGGAGGCGTGCTCCCAGTTATTACATCAATATCATCACCCCTCAGCCCCCCCCCCCCCCTCCCATGCAACAACACAAAGGCAAAAACTTTCCATCATCATTTAAAGACTTACATCACAGCTTTATGTTAATGTATTGTTTGTACAATATGTGTGTGCTGCCAGAGATTGTATGAAAATATAGCGATATGCAAAAACAGCATAGAGGACGTTATAAAAGAAAAACATATTGTATATCTCACAAACTGCACAAAAATGCACAGTAAATGCAAACACTGCAAAAATGAAATAATAACATCATTCTCCATACTTTATGGACTTAATTTTAGATAACAAAAATTATGTTTACAAAGTGTGAGCAAAGTTGGTATATTATTTAATTATTGCTGGGTTTGCATTTCAGTTTTGTTGCAAGTCCCATTTGGGTGTTGATTTATGAACAAATGATCCGTTAAAGGAATAGTTCACCCAAAAATGAAAATTATGTCATCATTTACTCACCCTCATGCCATCCCAGATGTGTATGTCTTTCATCTACTGAACTCAAATGAAGATTTTCAGAAGAATTTCTCAGCTCTTTTGGCCCATACAATGCAAGTGAATGGGTGCCGAAATTTTATTTTCACATAAATCAGCATAAAAGTAATCCATAAGACTCCAGTGGTTAAACTCATATCTTCAAAAGCTATATGATAGGTGTGGGTGAGAAATAGATCAATATTTAAGTCTTTAAGTCCTTTTTTATTATAAATTCTCCTCTCTGCTCAGTCAATCTACACTTTAACTTTCATTTTCACATTCTTCATGCATATCACCCCAGGATTTCTAGCTAAAAAGGACGTAAATATTGATCTGTTTCTCACCCACACTTATCATATCACTAATGAAGATATGGATTAAAACACTGGAGTCTTATGGATAACTTTTATGATGCCTTTATGTGGTTTTTGGTTTATCAAACATTTGGCACCCATTCACTTGCATTGAATGGACCTACCGAGCTGAAATATTCTTCTAAAAATTATAATTTGTGTTTAGCAGAAAAACAAAACTTATACACATCTGGGATGGCATGAGGGTGAGTAAATTATAAGAAAATGTTCATTTTTGGGCAAACTAAACATTTAAGAAGGTCTTTCTTCACCGGGGCTAGTTGTCACATTTCACTCCAGTTAATATTGCTTAGGGACATCAGGGTCATTAGGTTTATTTCTGAAAGTCAATTTCTGTTTAGACATACTTTGAAGTCTTGGCTACAAAAAGCTATTGAATGTGTTTACCGTTCTTGCCCAGGAACAAAGATACCATTCATTTAATACACATTGACCCAATAGTAGGGCATGTTGTCACAATGGAACTATCCACACACATTAATGTAAAAAATAAATAAATAAAATGAAATATTGAGTGGTGCTTTTATTGCAGAAGACAGGACTCATAACTAACAATGGACACAGGAAGAGAGAGATTATTTTATGGCATGAGATGTGACTGACACTTTGATAAGTGTCTTTGAGGTGATCTTTATCAATTATTGATTTATGCTTTCTGTCAGTCTCTCTCTCTTTCTCGCTCTTGCTCTCCATGCAGATGGGGAGAACTTGCTTGCACTTTTATGTGGCTTGCTTGAGGACGAAAGATCCGTTGTCCTTTCGGTAAAGATCATCTGTGTGTTTTGCTCTGAACATGCAGTCCTTGTGTTGAAGTGAACCCGCCATCCCTGAGCTATGAAAAGCCTGTTCTGTCTGAAAACCACAACATTTTCATTTTGTGAGTATAGCCGTGATGGAAATCTCAAGGTTTATGCAGCTCTTTGACTAGTCTTACTGTTCAATTATAGATATAGCCAAGTTTGTTTGTATGTTTGCAGATAAGTTTACTTGAGGTAAAAAATTAAACATTAATAACCTGCACTAAATATAGTTGTACTATATGGTGGCAAAGTGCTTATAAGTTTCATTCATTGAAGTGGATGAAATTAATACATTAATGAACACAGCTCATTAAAGGGATAGTTTCCCCCAAAATGAAAATGTTGTCATAATTCACCCACCCTCATGTTGTTCCAAACCTGTATGACTTTCTTTCTTCCTTGGAAAACAAAAGGAAATATTCAGGCAAAATGTTAGGGATTGATAACCTCAGTCGCCATTCACCTTCATTGCATCTTTTTTCCATACAACAAAAGTGAATAGGATCAAACAGGATCAAAAGTCAAACGGGATAGGAACAACATGAGTAAATAAATAATGAGATAATTTGTATTAAAATGGAGTAGGAATGGAAGACAAACTGCAGGTGTTTTCTCTTCAAGGTGAATATTAGTAACAGTCCAGATGGTAGCAGACCAAAACAGCTCATAATGAATGCCCTGCAAAGCCTGCAGACTGACCATTAATCAAAGTAGGTTGCAATTCATTTTCCTCTTACACTGTGTGAACTTGATAGTTACTGTCATTTGTGCTGCATCATTTCACCTCTTTCCTGGTAGTCTCACAGAGCCAGACTTTTGTGTGCTGTCAGCCAGACACTTTGCAGGTTAACTGACATGCAAAATGACCAACCACAGTTCATTTTGGTTTTACATGATGTTAATGGGCAGGTTTATCTTAAGTAGATTATGTAAGGGATACTCTACAGTCAGCTGGTCATTATCACAAAATAAACCCTGACTGGGATATTGTATCACCCTGAAGGGGTTTATTTTTGCGATAATGACTGTTTGACTGTAGATTTTACCACTTATTCCACAGCTATTTCCCAAATAAATAATTAAATTTATATAAAATAATGATTAAAGTTATGGTATTATGTGTGAAGAGAGAGTCTCTAGAAACGTCTGAATTCCACCACCGGGTTTTATCAGAGTTCTGTAAGTGTTCATATTGTGAAAATTATCATTTGACTGATCATTATTGTTGTTGTTCTCTGTCTTCTAAAGCATCCTGTTACTGTTTTACTGTGTGATGAAGCACTTCAAACAATTCAGCCTGCACGTTAGACAAATTCATTGAAAAGGACCATCTCTAAATACTCACGCATCGGGCATCACTCCGATTCATGAGCCCCGTGCTAGTCTATGGCTGTGTTCACACAACACATTATTGGAACACACAGGGCACATTTTGTTCGACACAGACTGAACACATACTTATTTGCTCGGTAGATCGTGCCCCCGAAGTGATGCTGCCCTAGGCGCTTGCCTATGCCGCCTAATGGGTTGAGAGGCCCTGAGTTTTAAGGTGAATTTTAGATGGATGTTTTTAAAACATACCTCCCTAATGTAAAACTTTTGCCTGAACCTAAACAATAGTGTTTTAAAATATAAATGAGACCTTTAACAAATAAATCTTTACCTTATCAGTGCCTAAACCTAACCGTTAGTGTTTTAAAATTCAGAAGCAAAATGAAATTCTGAACCAACCACATCATTTCGTGCTGCTGCTATGACTCTGCAATGTCACGTGTCAGCTTGAGTTCATGGCTGGTATTGAACTGTGGTCCTAAGTCCAATACCCTATCAGGTGAGATATCATAAAATAGCAGGGTCTGAGTAACAGAGAGAAAAATAATAAAAAAGAAGCCTGTACACTATTTTTATTAGAAGAAAGTAAAATTATACTTATCTCGCATGTAGCTATGTATGTCTTTCTTCTATAATAGTGTGCGGGCTTCTTTTTGCATATGGATTACTGACTCACCTCTGAATGGTTTTTGGACTTTTTGAAAGGCACGGAAGAGTGGACACGGGCAAGCTGCTGCGTGCCTCGCATCGAGTGCTCAACCATGTCGTGAACTTCAAGTGAGTTAGGTAAGGCATCTCCCTAGTCCCGTTAATGGGGGAGAGGGCATTTACCCAAGTAGGCTACCGGCGGTGCCTTTTTAAATTTGCTGTTAAGCAATCTCCCACCGAGCACTTTCTAGAATAATGCTGGGAAGTGCTCTTGCACAGACCACAGAGAGATCCCAACAGGAGATCAGGCGCGGTCCAGGAGGATTCAATCTCCTCGTGCCTTTGAGGACAGGTCACGCTGTCATGAGGGACTGCCGTCCAGTGTATTGTGGTGAGCTGCTACGGCAGCCACGTACACTTTCAGGGTTGAGGGAGACAGTACCAAAGGGGGGAGTGAGAGAACTTTTGGGAGGCGAACGGATCTACCTGTGCCTCCCCGAATCTCTCCCAAATCAGCTGGACTACATGGTGGTGGAGTCCCCACTCCCCATGGGGTGTTTCCTGCCGTGAAAGCGCGTCCGCTGCATGGTTGAGGATGCCCGGAAAGTGAGTGGCTCACAGGGACTTCAACGTCTGCTGACTCCAGAGGAAGCGGCAGGCGAGTTGGGACATGCGATGTGAGTGAACACCACCTTGGTGGTTTATGTATGCTATGGCCGCTGTGTTGTGGTCCGGACCAACACATGCTTGCCCTGAATCAATGGCCGAAGCCTCCGCAGGGCCAGCAATACTGTCAGCAACTCTAAGCAGTTGATGCTCTGCCAAAAGAGTCGGGGCCTCATCCAGAGCCCGACACTGCCTGCCCATTGCACATGCTGCCCCAGCCCGAGTTCGAGGCATCTGTCGTGACCACGACGCGCCATGAGACCTGCTCTAGGGGAACACCTGCCCGTAGAAACACCAGGTCCGACCAAGGGCTGAAAGTCTGATGGCAATGTGGTGTGATGGTCACACGTGGGGTGCCGTGGCGCCATGCCCACCTCGGGACTCGAGTCTGTAGCCAGTGCTGAAGTGGTCTCATATGCATCGAGCAAGCACGGCTGCCATCTCAACGTCTGCCTCATCCTGTGCTCTACTGCCCATGGGCGGGAGCTCAGAAGATTTGTCCACTTCCAATAGCAGAAGCCCACCCTCTGATGCTGCGACTGAAAGTTCATCCTCCTCGCGAGCCACGAACGACACATTAAATCCACCCTGAGGCGGACCGTCTGTATTGCTCAACAGCTCTTCCGAATAGAACGAGCATGCTGGGGGATGGGAGGTCCGCGGGGGTTGAGCCAGTGAAAACGCTCCCATATCCACATCCAGATCACCCGCGGTGCTTGCCGACCCAGCCGGCTGAACATCAGCCCAGGACGGAGTGGGTTGGGGAGCAGCCGCTGTGGCTCCTTGCTTCATGAAGAAGGAAGTGAGCTGCGACCGCAACGTTCTGATGGGCATGTTCTCGCAATGAGAACATAACCCTTCCACGAAAGCTGCGTCGGCGTGCTGGCGCCTTAAGCACTCGAGACAGATTTCATGGCTGTCCGGAGGGGAGAGATAACAGCCACATCCAGTAGCGGAAGGACATCTTTAAAAAGACAGCATGCATTTGCACGAGCTCTTTTAGAAGGAAATATACTCTTTTGAATATACTCTTTTAGCACCCGCAGTCTCAGCCGCCAAAGCGCCCAGGGGAAGCACAACACTCGACCATGCGAGGGTGACCGCTGATATGCGCCGTAAAATCCAGCAGCGTAAGCGAATGGTGAGAGGACGAACACAGTACAGGCATTCGGCTCTGAAGAAAACATCTGAATGAGTGATGCACACCATCTCTTTTTATACCCATATGTCCGAGGCGGAGAGTGGCATGCAAATTCCACTCACCAATTTTCATTGGCCTTTTCTATTTTAAGCAAAGGTGATTGGGGCTCTCAAGATCGAACCACTAGTGTCACTACATCGACATAACGTCGAGTGAGTGACAGACAGGGAAGCATCCCTTTAACCAGCAAGACTTCCTTGGTTTACTAGCTTCACTCGAAAGACCATGCTGAACAACATGGCTACACCATCTAAATCAACAGCAAACTAGCACTAATGACTGGAAATTCATGCTGGTCTAAGCTGGTCTGTCCTGCAGGACAGAAAGTCCAGGAGATGCTGGAGTGAGTAATTATTGAAGACTGTCCACACTAATGCTCTATTTAATGTGTCCTACACGCACTGTGTGACCTTTCCTGCTAAACACAAGCATGAGAAAAAGGGCGGTCGGACCAATGCGCTGGTACACCAGAATCTATGGACTCTGGAGAGAGAACCCTCTCTCTCTCTCTGATCGGTACATGTCATTGATGAATTGACAAATAACGCCTCCGGCTTCTGACAGCGGACAGCTGATCAATACTTAGAATATGTGACAAACAAATGGAAAGTACAGGAGAAGCTAATAACTGTCACACGGGTCGAAATCTAGTCCTCATGTAAATTCATGTCAACAACATGAGACCTATGTAAGGATACATAGATACACAAGGATACACACATCTTTTGGCATAGACGTTCATAGTCACTGTAGCCTTTATATTTTTAGCTTGTCAGTTGTTTTCACTTTTTCGTGACACAAAAAAATTTAAGATCTGACTCCCTTGGTGTATTGTAAACTCAAATTTTAACAATCTCATTTATTACTTGTAGTTTCTGGCCAGGGAGACTAAATGTTATGAGGAATTCCAGGACTCTTGTGGCCCACTGGACTTAGGTTTCTTCATAGACAAAATCTTATAATAAAATCTTACCTTTAAGTCATCAATAGCTGGTTGATCAAGAACAAGTTTTAGGAATTTCAGAGCAGAATAACACCTCTCACTTGCCACTTAGGAACTTACACTGTACATTTCGCCACATCTAACTGCAAACTTTTAATTCTTTTGATGCGCTGTTTTTCTCTGCACCACCCTTTTAGGTCCTTCTCACTAAACACGATTTTGCTTCTATCAGCACTACTTTGCCATTGTTTTTCTATGTAAACATACGCTAGACAGACATCTTTGACCATTGCACTGCATATCATTTTTTTTTTTTTTTTTGCATCTCGTGCAAGAGTGGCATTTTTTGCCGTGTCAAGTTAAAAAGAATACAGTTAAAAATGGATCTGGAGACACCTGCATTCTGTTTTGTTTGTGGTGCTGCATCTAACTTATTTTAACGCAGTTACGCATTCATGCAGTGTGAACAGCTTTAAGTGATGACAAAACTAGACACATGAAACATTCTGGAATTAAGCATTATGGAAGACATTTTTATTTTGCAAAATTACATATACTGTACAATAACAAAAATATATTTTAAAGAGGATTTATTCATTTAACTGGCTATTTAAAAATATATATTTTTTTAATGAATTTATTTTTAGATCATAATCTAAACTGGCCTGCTAGCGGCTCAAAAAACAAACAAACAAAAAAAAACATGCTTGACACATGTTCAAAGCATTGTACACATTCTCAGTGATGGGCATTTTTCTCTTCCTGTCTCCCACCCACCAGGGCTCCATTAGAGAGTGCATGCTCCAGCTCTACCAGCTCTATTCCCTCTGTCTAGAGGAGGCTGACTTCAGGGACATGGCCTGCGACTTCCTTACTGCAGCAGACGGGCTGGACTTCAAAGATGCTTCTCTTAAGGATATTTTCACCTGCCTCAGTGAGCCCCTCAGCTCCTGAGCAATGTGAAGGCTAGGGATTCTTTCCTTTTAGAAATTTGTTGGCTACATTTTCCACTGTGGGACCCACTCTATGGTTTGCCCCCGATGTTAATTGACCCGCCCTCCCACCTCAGCTAGCCACATCTCCAGTCTTCCGATGACCCATAATCGGAGAAGGTGGAGGAAGAATAGTCTCTCCCTCGCCACTGCAGCCCCACTGGAGGCGCCTGCCCTCACCTCTCCACCCTGCTTGACTCCCTGTCCTATGACTGTCTTTTTGCCCTTCAGGGAATTTTGAGGTTTTTTTTTGTTTGTTTTGCTAGTAAACCTTTGTTGATCTCTGTAATTGAGTACTTCCTCTGACCTGACAGAACGTGCTTCTCTCATGAATTCGCCAAGGCAACTGCGAATGTCAAGATTTTTAGTGAAAAAGGAGTTATATTTTGGTTTGTTTCTTACCCAAAAGCAATTGTTTCACTTCAGAAGACATGGATTAAACCACTCAAATCATATGGATTACCTTTATGCAGCCATTATGTCTATTTTGGAGCTTGACAATTTTGGACCCCATTGACTTAAATTGTATCGCCAAAAAACATCATATATCCTTTAAAAAATCTTTGTGTTCCACAGAATAAAGTCATAATAGTTTTGAGATGGCATAAGGGTGAGTAAATTATGAGAATTATGATTTTTTTTTTTTTTTTTTAGGTAAACTAATCCTTTAACAAGTGCAAATGAAACTTTTTTGATGGTGGTTTACTAAAAATTGCTGGACGTTAATTGTATCTGTTTGAAACTTATGCTTTGTCAAAAATAGCTAAAACCAAGTTTAGAGGGTGTTGAAAGAGCCGAGCTAGTTTGAAGTGAACCAGGAATGCTGTTCAGAAAAACTGAATTTCCAAAAGCACAACTGGACCCACCTTTTGAGTGTGTAACAGCAAAAGTTTAAAATGTTTTTGGTTGTGTAACAGAGCATCACCAACCAACTGTTGGCATCCATTTTTCATATTTACAGCTGTGGGATGCCAAAACTTTGCTATGTTAATCACCATGTCAACCATCGTGATTTCAGAATCTTCTTAAATCCGTTTAGTCCATACACATTTGGAATGATAACTTATGGGACTTTTGTATTGTTGTCATTACCAAAACTTATCACTCGCTCATGTGCACATGCACTCATCATCACATGCACAATTTATATTTAGAAGGTTTTGGAAGACTTGCTTGTATAGGAGGGTACTTATGTGTAGTCAGTTGGCAGTGCTTAAAATGCATCCCCACTGGTTTAAAGCCAAACCTATGCTCTTTAATTTTTTGTTTGATTTTTTACTTTTTAAACATGAGCAATTTGTAGAATATAAGCAGACACTTCCAAGGCCCTGAAGCCTGTGGGTAGGCAGAAAGTTTTTTTCTGTCTTCCTTGAAGCAGGAGGGGCGATGAGAGAAGAGACAAAATTAGAGGAAATCTGCAGGAACTGCAAAAAATTACTGAGAGTGTCAACAAATTCTCAGTGTTTGTAATCATATTTCACAGCATTGGCAACGTTATTGATAGGGTAGAAACACACATGCTTTTTGCTGGGGGTGGAGAAAGGGTTTGGATTGCTGGCAATAAAATTTTAAAAGACAGAACAGAATTATTCAAGCATGCAGTTTTATGTGGGGGTTCCTTTTTCTAAAGATACTTAAAAGAAAGTTCCTCTATTACTTGAAAGCATTAGAAAGTAACTAACTAAGGGCACCTACATGCTAGAGTTTATGCTGCATCAAAGAATGCTGCAAATCCATTATTTTCAAAGCAGTTGATGCATCACAAGGATGCAGAGGGAAAATACAAGGGTTTGCAAAAGTGACACTCCATCATGCGACCAAAAACTTTCGCTGCAGCGCGCTCTGACGTAGGCATCAGTTGACCAATGAAAACATCAGACAATTTACTTTATTTCTACTTGATTTCCATCTGAACTGGCTCTTTTCATGCCCTCAAAAATTTTTTGTGCTTTCCTAGCCGTCAAACACTTTTTTTTTAGTGTGTGTGGTGGTGGGGGCATGGTTAAGCGCTGATTTGTTAATAGAGAGCGAGATCAGGAGATGAGAATGGTAAGGATCATCAACTGGAAATGATGGGCTTTTAAGAGCAAGCCAGATGCCAGTAAGGGAGAAAGAGAGAGACGCACAAGCTATGTGTCTGTGTGCTTCTTCTGTTTATTTTGCTGTAAAGCACTTTATGTTATGTTTAAGTTCAGTTGAACCATTAAAAGTTTATGTTGATGGCCCACCCGGTTCCTGCCTCCTCCTTGCCCATCCTGAGAACTCTGTTACATTGGTGCCGACATCCGGGAAGAAGGAGTGATGTGCTGTCGTGGAGTCCTTTTCGCTGCCGTCCGCCAGAGAAGGAGTCACAGCCATCAACCAGGGGACGGAGGAGTCGCTGCCGGCCGCTGGGAGTCGGAGGAACTGCTGCTGTCCGCCAGATAGGGGAGGAGCCGTTCCGTCCGCCAAGGGTCGGAGGACATACTGCCGTCCACCAGGAGAGGAGTGGCTGTCGTCCACCAGAGGGCAGAGGAGTGGCTGAGGACCAGGCGACATCATGTCCAGGGATCGGCGAGCCACTTTTTCTCTCTATCTTGTTCTCCTGTTTCCCCTCCTCCCCCTGCTTTCCATCCTGTTCCTCCTCCCTGGAAATGGGGAGGAGCCCCTTTCATACTGGCTCCTCGACTCCGGGGATTGCACTATCCGCCGGTTTCCCCTGCCCCTCTCCAATCTCACTCCCAGGGTGGTGAACCTGCTGTCACGGGCGTGGGCGTGGAGCCTGTGCCGGTCTGTTGGAGCTGTGGGGAGCCCAGGCATTTCTGGGACCAATGCCCGGTGATGGAGATGGGGACATTGGTTTGGGTCCCCGATGCGCCGCAGGCCACCCCCGATCGAGCTGGGACATACCGCATATTTGTGAGTATTAAGGGGGGTACATACCAGGCCTTGGTGGATTCGGGTTGCAGCCAAACCTCCATCCATCAATGCCTGGTTCCAGACGAGGCTTTGGGTGCTAGTCACAAGGTGAATGTAAGGTGTGTGCATGGGGATATGTACGATTATCCTGTAGTGACCATTACGATTCAATTTCAGGGACAAAGGCATAGAGTCAAGGCGGCGGTTCACCCATCTGCTAATTTTGGGCACGAATTGGCCAGCGTTTTCCACGTTATTAAGGGAAATTTGTGTGGATGGGTCCTGTAACAAAGCATTTCGGTGTGGGATTTGTGATGCACCGGCTAGGGAGGCAGAGGCCGTCTATGTCAGTTCCACATCAGTTCCACGTCAGGATGACATAAAAGAGAGGGAAGTCTCGAGGATTTCCCTCTGGAGCAGATGTGAGACGAGACTCTTAGGTACGCCTTCGACCAAGTGAGAGTGATTGATGGTCACTATCTTCAGCCAGACATTGCACTTGCCTATCCATACTTTTCTATTATAAATGACTGGTTGTATCGAGTGATGCAGGATGCTCAGACAAAGGAAGATACGACCCAGTTATTGATGTCCGCCACTGCCTATCTGGATGACATCATTATATACAGTAATGATTGGCAGCGGCATATGCAGCATTTGAGGGTGGTTCTGAGGTCGCTGTGACGGCGCGGGACTCATAGCAAACCCCGAGAAGTACACAATTGGATGGGTGGAGGTATGGTATCTGGGGTTCCACTTGAGTCACGGACAGGTGTGCCCCCAAATTGATAAGGCCCAGACCCGGTCCAGTGGTCAGAGCCATGCCAACAGGCTTTTATGCAAGTGAAAGCTGCACTTTGTGGTGGGCCGTTGTTACATGCTCCTGATTTTTCTCTACCTATTGTTGTACAGACTGACATGTTGGACAGGGGGTTGGGAGCCGTGTTATCCCAGGTGGTGGAGGGGGAGGAGCGCCCCGTGCTGTATATCAGCTGGAAGATTTTGGCGAGAGAGGTGAGGTACAGCACTTTTGAAAAGGAGTTTCTGGCCATCAAGTGGGCAGTTCTCACCCTTCAGGACTACCTCCTGGGACAGTCTTTCACCCTCTGTTCAGAGCACGGCCCACTCCAGTGGCTCCATCGCATGAAGGATATCAGCACGCAGATCACCTGTTGGTATCTGGCTATTCAATCTTTTAGTATATAGTTTATAGTGTAAGTACACAGTGTACAGTGCATCATGTGAGACAGTGACAGTTTCAAAGTGTGCTTCACCAGTAGTACACAGACACACACATACAGAGACACAAAGACGATTGAGAAAGAGTGAGCTTTCAAAATAGAGTCCATTGTTCCATCTGTTTGCATGCGAAGCACTGAAGTCAAGAGCAATTCTGGCAACCAGAAACACTTCGGTTTTTGACAAAGATATGTAAACATAGCGTGACAGGGTTTTATTTTAATTTTTTATTGCAGTCCTTAAATTATTGTTGTTAGGACAGACCAGCAGTTGGAGGTGCAACAGTGATGTGAATAACTGCTGGAGAGAGGAAATGTGTGAATTTTATTTACATGTACTTAAATCAGCTGGTGTTAAACATAAGCGCACACTCAGAACACACACACAGAAGTGGTGAAGGTAGTTGGAGGAGCAGATGCTGTGCATGGAAATAGATTATAAAGAATGTTGGAAAGAAAGAGGTGCTATGCCCCTTTCATCAGGTCTCATTTCCATTCAGTCTAGCTTCCTTCTGGCGTATTTTGGCAAAAGCTGAATTGGAACTCCAAACACAGATGTAGTTCTCCCTTTATTACTTGGAAGTTAATAAAGAAAATAATATCATCATTATTAACAGCCCAGATCACAAAAGCATAAAATGCAATTTTCAAATTTTCTGAAGAAAATATGTGGTGCTTGCTTTTGCAAAAGTTGGTGGCATTGGCGAAGGTCTTCTAAATGGTGTTTAGTGTGTTGCTATGTGGTTGCTATAGGATGTTCTGGGTGGTTGCTTGGTTATTGCTAATTGGCCCAAGTTAAAAGAGCCTACCCTGAAGTCTAAATTATATTCTTTTCCCTACATTTGGTTTGGGGTAGCTCCTTTCATGGGATTTCCCTACCCATTTTAATACTCACTATGTGGAAATCACAGATCCAATTGCTTGGTGGTATTATTCATGTAAATAGCACAAACTGTGTGACATGATGTTTAATACTTGAGTTTAAGGGTTTATTCAAATCCGTTAGCAAAAGTGTGAGCAAAAGTAATAGTGATGATTGTCTTAGCAAACACCTGAAATAAATGGCAAGTAAGTAACATCAAGGTAAGGAATAATCGCTCTATGAAAAACAAAATAAAAGAAACTCCCCCAGGTATCACTGGGACATGGGGGAACTCAATGTACTGGCACAAACTCCCCATTCAATTTGTCTGAAAGGGAAAATACTGTTAGAACACTTTGATTTAAATTGCGTTCTGATATGCCTTTGACCAAAAATGTACGGTGGTAAAACAAGATATAACAAGATTTTTTTTTTCTCCTGTCACATTGGCAGAATGTCTTTAATATAGCTGTGAGAAAGAACAAATGGAGACGCAAAAAATACAGCATAGTATCTGTATGTACTGATTGTGCTTGTTGTGACCTGTACTGTATATTTATACTGTATACTTCTAAGCTTTTATGCCTTACTTACAGGAATAGTTCACCAAAAATAATAATCAGAGTGTCTATTTGCACCCCTTTGTAAATAGCATCTGCCACACAGGGCAGCTATTTGCACCCTAATAGCCTGGTGGAACAACAGAAATATATGACAAACTAAACAATAGATGTCGCTGCAGAGGTGTGTAAAGGCGTTGTGTGAAAGTGTACTGTTTTTACCATCCGATTTCCTGTTACCACTCTTAATATTTACTTTAATACTACTTAAAATAATAGATATAAATGTATATAAATGTTGATTTCATCTCAGTGATTTGGTCACAGTGAATGTCGGGGAGTGCAGAGAAGAGATTGATCCAGAGGCGGGGTCTGTCAATCGCACAGTAACCATGGTTACTGTTGTAAAACCAAGGTTATTTTTTAAGGTAAGGTTAAGGTTAGGTTTAGGGGTAGGGGTTAATGTAGTTTGTCTGTGGAACTCTAACTAAACACAATAAACACACTGCAGTGATGCCCATGTACTATATGTTAGTATTTAAATATGGGTGTAAATAGTATTTGAAACTATCTGCACCAGGGTGCAATTAGTATCTACCATTATTTGCACCAGGGATGGGGTGCAAATAATATTTGCCACTATTTGTACTGGGTGTATATAGCATATATCATTATTTTCACCAGGGTGCAAATAGCATCTGACACTATTTGCACCAGGGTTGGGGTGTAAATAATATCTGTCACTATTTGCACTGGGGTGTAAATAGAATATACTATTATTTGCACCAGGGTGCAAATAGCATCTGCCAATAATAATTATCTCGTCATTTATTCACCCTTATGCCATCTTAAACTTTCTTTTTTCTGCGGAACATAAACGAAAATATTTTGATGGAGATATGATGTGAATATATCCATACAGTGCAGGCCAATTGGGACTGACACTTGACTTCCAAGCTCCAAAAAGGACATAAAGGCAACATAAACGTAATTCATAGACTTAAGTGGTTTAATCATGTCTTCTGAAGCAATAGAATCAGTTTGGGGTAAGAAAAAGATAGTGTAGCGAGGTAGGTATTGTTGATTTAAAACTCGATAGGGCAACCTTAATCAGGGCGAGACGTTGTGTCGATGTAGTGACACTAGGGGTCACTCTTGGAAGCCCCAAACACCTCTGCTTTTTTTTAAAAAAGGCCAATGTGAATTGGCGAGTGGAATTTACATGCCACTCCCTCGGACATACGGGTATAAAAGGAGCTGGTATGCAACCACTCATTCAGGTTTTGTGCTGAGGAGCCGAGACCAGGTCCCGGCCATTTCAGCAGGTAGTTCAGCGTTGTGGCAAGAGGGACACAATGTCTCATTCACTCCATCAGGGAATGGAGGTTATGAAAGTAACCAGAATGTTCCCTATCTGTCACTCACTCGACGTTGTGTCAATGTAGTGACACTAGGGGTCCCTATACAAAATGCCAAAACTAGCTGAACTGTGTTGTGTGAACTGGCAGTGTGTGACGGGCAGACTGTTGTGTGCATCGTAGCCAGCACACCAGGCCGTCACGTAACCTCCCCCAACACTCTTATGAGCGTCGAACAGTCCATCAGGAACAAGTCGATTGGCAAACTATAGGGACAGGCTAGCCCAGCCAAGGCCTCTATTCCCTCTCTTTTCTCCCCAAAAAGAGTGGAATTTGTTAACTGACTGGGAGCCATAAGTGTCTGCGTCGGGGGGTGTCCCACCCAAGGGGAAGACACCACGGAGACCACACCCCGCCCAAAAAGGGGGGGGGGGGGTGTATTTTGAGTGGAATACATCACATGGTCTTACCGAGTCTTGTCGGAAGTATGTCATGTGGAGAGGTCCCATGGTAGGTCCTACCCAAAGGGGGAGGAGTTTCTACAGAGCATGTCGACCAGGGGCGGAGGGGCCTCTGCCCAAGGAAGATGCAGTTTGCCGTCAGGGAAACAATTTTGCGGAAGATATCGCATGGGGTCGCCTTCGGGGAACCAGCACATGTGGAGCACCTACCTCAGTACAGGGGCTCATTAGCGCACATACTGGGCCGGTCAGCAAGTTTCTCTGCAAATTCAGCTGCCAGAGGGCTAAGGAGGAAAGTCATCCAGGGATCACAGTCTGTGAACATGACTGGGAGTCAAGAGCGCACGTCTTCACCTCAAGGGAGGGGAAAGGTGCTATGCGCAAGTGGTACACCAGGCCAGTTGTCCCGGAATGTAGAACCTCACAAAGGTGTTGGGTGTTTCCCAGCCAGCTGCTCTCCAGATCCGAGAACCATGTCTGGGTTGGCCAGTAGGGTGTAGTTTAGACTACTAGGATGATCTGCTCCTCGTCCTCCCTGACAGGGTCTGTGCAAGTAAGCTCACTGGGGGAAATGCGTATTTGCGTAGTCCAGGGGGCCAGCTGTGTGCCAGTGCATCTATACCGAGGGGTACCTCGGTCAGGGCGTATCAAAGCGGGCAGTGGGAGGATTCCCGGGAAGCAAACAGGTCTACCTGTGCTCGACCAAATCGACTCCAAATCAGCTGGACCACCTGAGGATGGTGTGTCCACTCTCCTCTGAGGGTAACCAGACATGACAGCACATCCGCTGTGGTGTTGAGGTCGTCCGGGATGTGAGTGGCTCGTAGCAACTTGAGGCGCTGCTGACTCCAGAGGAGGAGACGGTGGGTGAGTTGTGACATGCAATGGGAGCATAGACCACCTTGGCGGATGCCTGTAGCCTACGGCGCCCCAGCCCATCTTGGAGGCATCTTTTGTAACCACAAAATGCCTGTAAACCTGCTCTAGGGGAACCCCTGCCCGTAGAAATGCAAGGCCGGTCCAAGGGCTGAAGAGGCAGCGACAGATCGGCGTGATGGCCACGCAATGTGTCCCGCAGCGCCATGCCCATCTCGGGACTCGAGTCTGAAGCCAGTGATGAAGCGGTCTCATATGCATCAACCCGAGCGGTGTGGCCGCTCGCTAGAATGCGTGTTTGCATCAGCATCTTGAACGGGAATCTGTGCAAAGCCCGGTTCAGTACTCGCAGGTCCAGGATTGGCCGCAATCCACCACCTTTCTTCGGTATGATGATGTAAGGGGTGTAGAACCCTTTCTTCATCTCGGCTGGAGGGACAGGCTCTATCGCACCCTTGCGCAGAAGGGTAGCAATCTCCGCACACAAGGTAGCAGCGTTCTTGCCCTTCACCGAGGTGAAACAGACGCCGCTGAACCTGGGCGGGTGCCTGGCAAACTGAATCGCATAGCCGAGTCGGATGGTCCAGGTCAGCCACCGTGACGGGTTGGAAAGCGCGAGCCACACGTCCAAACTCCGGGCGAGGGGGACCAAGGGAATGATCACGTCAGACGTGCCGGTGGGTGGGGCCTTTCAGCGGGGCGGAGCTCGAGGTGCCATGTTGAGGGGATTCAAGCCCGTGGCCGTACTGAGTCCAGGGAAATCGAAGCACTTACCTGGCTCCTGCCACCCACCATAAGATTGGCTGAGGAGGGGGGAGGAGGAGTCTCGTCCCTGTAGTCCACCGGACCCAATCCTGTGTGGGCATGTTTGTGCCACAGCTGGGCGCACAGGGGCAGGGGGACCGCCGCTGGGGCGCCATACCTGCAAAGATGGGATGGTGGACAGTGGTCGTGACGATGGCCGTGCACACCGAACATGTGACCCAGGGAACAAGAAAACCACTCTTTTGTTTAATTTTTGGGTACCGCACCCTCTTGGACATGCGGCGAAATTAAATGAAAACAAAACAAAAGATTCTCTTCCTGGCCCTCCACCGGGGGATGGAGTAGTCTGCTCACCGGCTCCGGAGAAGCAGGTCTCCTTGCCCCTGGGTCACCCATCTCAGGGGCGCTTCGAAGCCTTCCTCGGGTTCTTGGCGGCCGGCCTTGAGACGGGTGGCATCTGCTTCCTGTGCTGGGCTCCACACCGGGGCCGGGCCATGGGGCGGGCTGTGGCGGGCAGACGGGGTGCGGGGTCTTGAGCCATGCTGGGGCAGGATGTCCTCCATCTGCTGCTTCTGCTGCTTCACCACCGAGAACTGCTGGGCAAAGTCCTCAACGGTGTCGCCGAATAGGCCAACCTGGGAGATGGGGGCGTCAAGGAACCATGCCTTGTCAGCCTTGCACATCTCAAACAAGTTGAGCCAAAGGTGGCACTCCTGGACCACCAGGGTGGATATCGCCTGTCCAAGAAACCGCGCCATGACCTTCATCGCCCGGAGAGTGAGGTTGGTCACCAAGTGCAGTTCCTGCATCAATCCCAGGTCAGAACTACCCTCGTGCTGTTCTTTTAGCACCTTGGCTTGGTGTACTTGCAGGAGAACCATGGCATGCAGGGTGGAGGCGGCTTGTCCAGTGGCACCGTAGGCTCTAGCCGTCAGGGAAGACGTAAACCTACAGGCCCTGGACGGGAGTTTTTGGCGCCCACGCCAGGTGGCGGCACTCTGCGGACACAAGTGCACCGCGAGCACCTTATCCACCTGGGGGATCACCGAATACCCACTGGCCGCTCCGCCATCAAGGGTAGCGAGAGTGGGGGAGCTGAAAGACCGGGACCGGGCAGTAAAAGGTGCCCCCCCCCCCCGATTTGTCAGCTCCTCATGCACTTCCGGGAAGAAAAGTATCTAGGAACCAATCGTCGAGCCGCGAGGGTTCAGGGGAGAGCGAAGGGTTCCACTCTAGCCTGAAGCTCGCGGTCGCCCGTGAAAGCATGTCCGTCATTTCCGCGTTGGCCTTGGACTGGGCGACCACTCCCGAAGGAGGAAGCCCAGTCGAAGCCTCTGCGTCCGACTGGACAAGCCCGCTCTCCGATGCTACGCTCAATAACTTGTCTTCTTCCCGGGCTCAAAACAAGATGTCAAACTCGCCATGAGACGAGCCAGCGATCTCGTCCAAGCGCCCGACCGGAGCAAGTGAGTGTGCTGGGGAATGGGAGGTCCGTGGGGGGATACCCGGCGGAGGTGGTCCCATTGAGGTCCCCAAATTGCCCCCAGTGCTAACCGGCATGGCCTCATACCCGTAGGTAGAAGGACCGAGGCGGGGAGCCACTGGGGTGGCTTGCTTTCTTAAGAAGGCAAGCTGTGACCGCAACATTGCCATGGTCATGTTCTCGCAGTGAGGACAAGACCCATCTACGAACGATGTGTCCACGTGGGCAGCGCCCAGACATGTAAGACAGCGATCGTGACCATCAGAAGCGGAGAGATATCGACCGCAACCAGGAATAACACACAAATGGAAAGGTATCTTTAAAAAGACGTTCCATGTGTGCCGCTCTATTAGAAAGAAAATATACTCTCTTTTTTTTTTAGAATATTCTCTTTTAGTTGTTTCTGCCGAAGCGCCCAGGGGCGTTCTTTGCACTCCATGGGTGCAGAGGGGGAGAAGCAGCTGAAATGTGGCGTAGAATCCAGCAGATGAGGTGAATGAACGTTGCGGTTGAATTCAGCTTCAATGAATAGAACCGCTCAGCTCCGAAGAGAAAATCTGAATGAGTGGTTGCATACCAGCTCCTTTCATACCCGTATGTCCGGGGGAGTGGCATGCAAATTCCACTCGCTAATTCTGATTGGCCTTTTTTTAAAAAAGCAGAAGTGTTTGGAGCTCCCAAGAGTGACCCCTAGTGTCACTACATCGAAACAACGTCGAGTGAGTGACAGATAGGGAACTGTGTTTTCCCATATTATTCACGACCACATCACTGGGAAGGATTCTACAGATATGCAATGCTGTTCTCTGCTCTTCAAACAAATAATTTGCCATACGGGTTGCGCTAGAAACAATCTTCATCACACTGATGGAGTTTTAAAATTTCCGTCAAGGTCTATTTGTATTTGTCATACTTGCATTTGTTTCAGTTCTTGGGCTTCATTTAGGAGGATATAGCATTTGTTATAATTCTATATGCACATGATAGTGTATATGTGATAATGTTTTTAACTGAAACCAAGGACTTCTATGTTGAAAGTTCTATCTGTCAATCAACCGCTGCACTAAAACAATATTTTTTAACTTTGCTGTGTGCAGCTTTAAAGCGCATTTACATAGACAAGACCTCGCGGATCTTCTTCAGAATGTCTGCAATCAACATGCAAGAAGTAGCACAGATGAGAAGGACGTAGCCTACATCTAAAGCTGAATAGATCAGGTAGCCTATACTCCACTAAAATAACTCAGAATCCTTCACTAAACATCACGTTTGTGCTTAAATTAAATCCAAGTATAACCGACAGAAACGGTGCGCAAATGTTCCACACTTTTCTTTTAAAGCAACACACTGACATTATGATTGATGTATGCAGTCATAAAATCACACAGCCTCCCTCTGAAATCTGAATCTGTCAAATGTTGGACAGCATTTGTAAAAATTATCCATATTTATTATTTATTTATTTAAATCTGCAGATGAGTTTTCAGCAAATGCAGCCCCTGGCCATGCCAGTCTTTTTTATTTATAAATCGCAAGCTACAAGGAAGCAATGTCCTCCTCTGACTTTATGTCTTATAATGATAAATAAAGCAGAAATTCATGCGATTGCTCCGGAATTCGCAAGGTCATAAAGTCAGGTAAACTGACTCATAACGTGTGCTAGGGCTCACGACCTACGTGTCAGAACTCACACCGTGTACACCTGGCTTAAAATGGTCGCAAATGCAACCAAAAATAATTGATTGCGACAATAATTTAAAATCTAGTCGCCATAGGCGACAGTTGGGTTGTGTGTGTTCATATGTAGTTTCGTCAAATATCATCTACTAAGTTACTGAATACATTTTTAGAGCGCGCACCACCAATGTGTCTCGAGCCACTTTTCACCCATTCTGTTGTGATGTACTGCACACAACAACAAATCCAGCACAAGAGATTTGTGACCAAATTACTCTTTTGAACCAGGTCTTTTTCATGAATCACCTGAAAAGAACTGAGGGTGTGAACTCAGGAGCTCAGGTTAGCAGTTTGAATCAGAGTCATTTTCTCAGCGAATCATCCATCATATTGTTCACAACTGGGAGCACAGAAAAGTCCCATGTGTATTTCTGGCTTCTTTATAATTAAAAGTCCCTCACCACTTATGTAAATATTATATTTTATGTAAAAATCTGCTTATGTAGATTCTGAAAGGCATTACTAAATATTATTATTTTTTATCTCTTATATTTGTATAAATTATGAAACGGGTGTGAACATTGATGAGACAAAAGGGGAATGCAAACTTACGGATTTCTCAACTATATATACTGTTTAGTAAACCTCCGATTAATGGGCTATCAGCTGTCTTCCTTTTCTTCTGCTTTCTATCTTGTTTCTGAACAATAATCTAAATCAAGCAATTATATGATTTGGTGACTAAAAACAGCCATTTGGCTCCTTAATGTTTCAGATAAGGAACCAATGGCTCCCAACTCATTTTTTTTTTAGTCTGGAGCCCTGTTAATCTGTTCTCAAATTCTCTAATTCACAAACCTCCCCTGTTTTGGAGAAAATATAACTTTTGTTATATAGCTTTTAGCACCACTCAGTGGGCATTTCACCTCGGAACTGCTGGAATAAGCGTAAGGAGCCACGTAATTTAATTTAGCAAAAATGTCCTCAGCAATGAAATTTTCAAGAGATCAGGCTCAATGTTACATAACCCTGCTAGAAAATCCAGCTAAAGCTAGCTTCTGATAGTCGCTGGTTTTGCTAAGTTTTTCAAGCTAGTTGCTTGAAATTGGGCGTTAATGGTTATTGGCTTGTGAAAGCTAGATTAGCTGGTTTAACATGGATTTGCATTACATGCAAAATGGGTAAGATGCTCTAAACTTGAAAATGTTGTGTAGTAACAGAAAATATGGCCTGCAGTTTTGGGTTTCCCTAAGCAAGCTTCTTTACACTGTGAATCATAATACATTTTAGAAGCAGCACTTCAGGATTGGGGCTAAATTTCACACACCTGGGTTTCTTGAACTGAAAACAGCGATGACTTGCACTGAGTCATCGCAAGGCACTGCCACTCTGAAGAGCCTCTTCATGGGGGTCCTGCTCAAAGCCTTCAGGCATGACTGTTTTCAACAGCATAGTCAAAATTTTCAAATGAATAATCAAGGTCACCCCTTTTATTCAAGTACATTCCTGCTTTAATACTCCTTTGAGCTAATTAACCTAAGAACCTCACATGTTCCCATGCAGTCACTGTAGGGCTAGGCAGTATGATAGTATATACCACATACAATATTAGAAAAGTGTCAAACATATTGTGCTACACCATTTATAATGCTGAGTGAGAAAGAAATGTGGAGTAATACAGAGTAGGACATGCCATTAAACAAGACAAGATGAAGAAGAAGAACTTGTTATAGAGCACAACAGTTGAATATTGATCTGTTTCTCACCCACACCTTTCAAATCACTTCTGAAAATCTGGATTAAAACACTGGAGTTGCATTGGTTACTTTTATGATGCATTTATGTGCTTTTTGGAGTTTCAACATTTTGGCACCCATTCACTTGCATTGTATGGACCTACAGAGCTGTAATGTTATTCTAAAAATCATAATTTGTGTTCTGCAGAAGAAAGAAAGTCATACACATCTGGGGTGGCATAAGGGTGAGTAAATGATGAGAGAATTTACATTTTTGGGTAAACTATCCCTTTAAATACTGACCTGTTTTGAGCTCCAAGATTGTTAATTGATCAGCCTGGTCTCATGAAATTAACGTAAACATTACAACAATTTTGCTATTCAAAATGTACATGCTGTATTCACCTTATGCACCAGAGAAACTAGTGTGCAGCCATTGTTTAAATTTTGTCTCGGAACTTCCATTCTAGCGGTTCTATATAGATATCTATGGTGTTGATGGCAAAGTGTAATTAGCTAGCGTAATTTTGTCAAAAGTTATCATGAGTATTTTAAAGTGTCCAGGGTGTGTCATAACAACTGGAAGCAGAGATTTTAAAACAAGAGTGCTTCATTCATAAATAAGATCCTACCTTCACGCTGTGGGCACACTGATGTGCCTCTGTGCTCATTATACTCCAAGAGACAACACAAAGTCATTAAAAATATCTTGTACGACACCCCTGACCATCTTCTCATGTCATTCACCCATTGCTTGTTAAGGTAAGCAGATATTTTGAGCATTAAACTGGGACAGGGGGAGGGGTGCAACTTTATTTACTTATGTCGTTCCTCTTTGCGTCATGATGTCATGTCCGTAAACACAGGAAAGAGGTGCCAGCTGTCATGTGTTCCGGCTGAGGACGCTGTTCAGTTCAGTCAGTCACAGTCACTCAGTTCAGGATGGCATCACTGCAGTCTGGATGGATGTTTATCTGTTATCCATTTGGCGAAGTTTTTTACCTGCTATAATGCGCGGAACTGTATACAGTATGTTGTCCGGTAGAGTTGTCATGCTTTTATGAATCGAACATTACCTGTGTGTTACTGTGCATGTTTACTAATACGTATGACTTCTGAAACTGACTTCTTGTACATATTATTTCCATGTTTAAGAAAGTATATTTTATCCCTATTATTGCTCATTTTATGTTCTTAGTTTACAGTGTTATTAGTCCTACAGTTTCACTTGCTTTATCAACAGCTGTGTTCATTTTTTTAAGTTTTTCATTTTAGTCACAGTTTTAGTCTTTTGACAAAAATGTCCTTATGAAAATATTTTGTCATGTCATATTCATTTATTTTAGTCAGTTTACAAAAATGACATAACAATTTAGTCAACGGAAATAATATATTTGACTTATATAGATGACGTACAAAATGGACAAAAAAGTGTCAAACTGTAACAGATCAAACTTTTATCAAATATTCAAATATTTAGAAAAAAATTTATAAACATTTTTTAATGTAAACTTGTATCAAACATACAGTATAAATCTACATAGGCCTACTGTCCTTGTTGTGAAAAACATGAGCTCCTGAAATAATTATGAATAGACTGAAGTATTAGCTACTTTTTAGAAGGTAGCCTGTACTCCGTATTCTTCATGATTTAGAGACTTATTAATTTTCCGTGAAAGGATATTACATTGCATGTAGTGTGTTTCTTATGGAAAGAGTGTATTCACAACACAAGTTACACAATGCAAATTATGATAATTCTTATTAGCGCGTCATTTAATTCAAATTCACTGGTTCATTCTTTTCGTTGTGCAGATGTAAGTTGTTCCATAAATGTTGTGGATATATTGATTAATCTCATGTATAAATAGGATGCGTTTGAATGAGATATTTACTCTGTTTTAAAGTGGTTCATTTTGCCGGTGTTAGCAAGTTCAAGTCAAGCAGCTCAAGCGGAGAAATGCCCAACACACTGCATTAATGGATTAGATGAATCCGTATCTAATATCTTCTTCTATTTACAAATTATCAAGATGTTTTTTCTTCTGTTTATATCTTGCACTGTTAATATCTTGCAGTATAATTTTTATCATCATATTTTTTGTCAACAGTATGATTTAATAAAATTATTTAATAATCTTTATGATGCCCCTTTTTCATCTCGTCTTCGTTGTTGTTGACGAAATCAAAAAAACTTTTGTCAAGAAATGTGCTTTGAGTGTAGTGTCAGAAAAGTGTACAATTCATTCATTCAAAATATGTAAATAAGAGTGTTGTTTATCTTCATCAAAGCAAGTATTATTTCATTTTTAAATGTTTTATGACATAATAATATCAACATGAAAATAGCACGTTATAACTCCGGCTCTGAATTTCTTCCAGTCATAATCATACAGGTGATGTACAGGTAAGCTCAAATCATGAGATTCATCCGCCAGAGCACTAGTATTGAAACACGATGTACGTAAAGTGTTCTTCCGCAAATTGTTTGCAATTTTACATTGCAACGTTTGCCTAAACCTAACCAATAGTGTTTTAAAATATAAAAGAGACATTTTAAAAAGACATCCTTACCAAATCAATGCCTAAATTTAACCATTATTGTTTTAAACTGCACAAAGGAAATGCAAAAAACAAAAACAAAAAGAAAAATATTTCTGGAGCAACCACCTCTCTTCATGCCACTTTTATGTCATGGCTGGACTTGAACCATGGTCCTCCAACTATAAGGTCCAATGCCCTACCAGGTGAGCTACCACACAAATTATTATATTGTTATTGTTAACCTCATACCTGGTTGGTTTGATTCATGGCTTAGAACACTTTTATGAAGGATTTTATGGAATTCATATGGAAAAAAAAAAAAAAAAAAAGATCTGGGACTGGTCATACCACCCACCTCTTCTACACTCACCTAATGACTATAACATGAGCCATAAATGAGAAACTACATGAATTTATCATACACCTTTAACTATTGACTTCATGCATGCCATTTACATGGGACTTTTGCAGTTTGGGAACAGTGAGCCAAGTGGACCATGAACATGGCATACATCTCAGTGGCAAACCCTCTGATGCCCAAGCAGCGGAAGCCCGTGGGAAGAATGGATATTTCTGTGACGTGCAAGAGAATGCACAGTCACAAGGCTTCCGTCACAAATAGAGACACAGGCAGTCAACAGTAAACATGTGGGTGTACTGGGAAATGCCAGACAGACAGAAGCCATCTTTCCATGAGAGAGAGAGAGAGAGAGAGAGTGAGTGAGAGTGTGTGTGTGTGTGTGTGTGTGCCTTCCCAGGGTCTTGACAGAGTGTGGACTAATGATTAATGACATTTAGATTGATATTTAACTGCAGGAATGTCCCTCCCCCTCAATACTGTCCAGATGTGTAAGAAGAGGATGATTTAACCCATGTTCTCTGGGATTTTTGTAGAATATGATGGATAGTGTTGAAGATGTCTAGGGAGGCAGAAATGCATAAATCATACTTTAGCAATGGCTTCATGCTGCATATTTATTCTTATATTTTAGAAAGAGTATCATTAGAGGGGGATTTTGTCTTTCATTTTTAAAGGAATAGTTAATCCAGAATATAAATGATGTCATCATTTTCTCATGCAGATGGTGTTCCAAACCTGTAAGTCTTTTTTTTTTTTTTTTTTTTTTTTTTGTGGAGCACAAAATTGAGAAATTTAGTAGAATGTTGACATTGCTCTCTCCATGCAATAAAAGTACAGTGACCACAATATAAAATAAAAAAAAATAAAAAAATGAAAATGATCTAGTTTTCCTGTAAAAATATCTAAATGCAATGGCGGTTCCAGGATTTTTTTGCTGGGGGTGCTAAGAGTGCTATATAAAATAAACGTATTATTATTATTATTATTATTATTATTAAGGGGGGCTTTATGGTTCAGAGGCGGTGCTAATAAAATAATAAAACTGTGTAATGAATTCATAAACTGCAGCTATAAACTGCAGTATCTAAACAACATACTGCCGTAGAATTGGGGGAGATGGGGGGGCACACGTTTTTTATCAACGCTCAAAATAATTCATTTGAGATGCCTTGCAATTGCGTGGCTGTGAGCCTGTCATATTGAGACAAAAAAAACTGAAGTCCCCCCTCCGTTGAACGAGTTGGAATTTCCCAACTAGACGGAGGAGTCCCGTGTTACCTGTTACTTTTCTCAGAGCTGGCCAGGATGCATGAACTCACAGTCGTTTATTATTACTGGATGATGATTTTTAAAAATGCTTTTATAGTTAACACTGTGGCGGATTTTCATTCACAGGTATGAATCCTTGCAATTATCAGTTTATATTAAAATAACTATCCAGAGTAAAATGTCTCCAAATGGATATAAAGCATTCTTAGATTTAAATGCAGATGAATGAAGGATTATTTTTTGAAGGGTCAAGCGCCCCTGCAGGAATAAAACTCACAAGATTTCGGTCTGTAGGTCTGTAACCCACACAAAACTTTCGTATGAATTGAGAAAACATGAAATACATCACATAAGTCATATATGGAGTCAGTGAAGATGTTAAAGGTGTCCATATAAATTATCAGTTGTTTTTCATGGTGAGGAAATCAGACAGGCATTTCAGATGAGCAGGTAAGAACTGTAATTTTCTGAAAGGGTAAATTTTTTATTAAACATTAACCCTAATACTTTTTCTGAATGTTTGATATGATACAGTGTATAAATATTTAAGACTATGCATTGAATTAGGGATGACACGATTATATGGTTACTTTGTAATAATTTAGAATCCGCAGTTAAAAACCGTGAAATGCTTTATTTACACGTGGCAAAAATATTAGATATAATGTATAAATATATCATATAAAAAAGATTTTCGGAAGATTTTGTAAGCCTAAATGGGAAAACTCTTGCACATATGTGTGTACTGGAGCTATTGCTATGGTTACGGACGGTGGCTGCGTGGTGCTTTAATGGCCTGGGTCCAGTTGCACCAGCTATACGTAAGTTACAACTTAGCCTAGTTGTGGCGTAAATGGGCACTAAGTCACAATTTAAGCACTACTAAATATTTGAGCATTGCACCACTCAACTTAGGTAGGACGTAACATTGCGTATGAACTAAATATTTACGGAATAAAAAAGCAGAATAATTTTTAATGACATCCGTGAGCTCATGTTTTGCGTGACAGGCTTCAGTCCTTTCGATATACATTATGATGTTGACATTTACACACGTTTACATTTATGAGAGAGAGAGAAAAACTTACTTTTAAGTGGCTCTTCAGCATGAAACCGTTCTAACGGTGCAGTTTTCAGGGTGCGTTGCCTGGTATCAAGTTTCAACACATTCTATATATATATATATATATATATATATATATATATATATATATATATATATATATTATATTAAAATGAATAAATATCTATTTTTCCAGCCTATTGCATTAGTATTTATTTATCACCCCTTATTTACTTGAGATCCAGTTCCTATATATTGGTATTTATACAGGGCAAATATACTATTTATCAAATCTACTTTTATTACGTATCATATTTTAATGGGGATATAATTTATTACAGCTGACAGTTACATGAGCAAACAAGGTTTGATCATCAACCATAACAAGATCAAATTGAAATTCACGGCTTTTTAACAGTTCTGTGTACAAATTTGAAGGCTGTTTATTGGATCAATTCAGGTAAACATCATATTATGCAACTACGCGTTACATTACGGAGAGCTTATGACCTACTAGCTAAGTCTTGCCTTAAGAACAGGTTATGCAAGCAAATTAAGCACTGACTTTGACCTGAAACAAGCTTAAACACACGCATTCCAAAATATAACAGAGGAATTCAATCTACCGGATTCATATCCATCAAAAAAGCGACTTAAATCGGCTGTTTGGCAGCATTTAAATGACTGACTGAAGACAACGGATGTAAACAAGCAGACAGAAGTCAAAGAAAGAAACACATCCTTGGGACAGGATGCTCCAATAGTAGTCCGACAACAAACTAGTAAGTTTCTTTCTTTTTTTCTTTTTTATTTCCCCTTTTCTCCCCAATTTGGAATGCCCAATTCCCAATGCACTCTAAGTCCTCATGGTGGCATAGTGACTCACCTCAATCCAGGTGGTGGAGGACAAATCTCAATTGCCTCCGCATCTGAGACCGTCAATCCGCGCATCTTATCACATGGCTTGTTGAGTGCATTACTGTGGAGACCTAGTGCATGTGGAGGCTTCACGCTATGCTTTGCGGCATCCACACACAACTCACTACATGCCCCACCGAGAGCGAGAACCACATAATTGTGACCATGAGCAGGTTAACCCAACGTGACTCTACCCACTCTAGCAATCGGGCCAATTGGTTGCTAAGGAAGCCTGACTGGTGTCGCTCAACACGCCCTGGATTTGAACTTGCAGCTCCAGGTGTGGTAGTAAGCATCTGTACTTGCTGAGCTACCCAGGCCCCCAACAAACTAGTAAGTTTAATATATTTAGCTGTGGTGATTTTAAAGTGCTGAATTAAAGATGCCACTTTGTGTAATGTTTAAATTTGCTGACAGCGCGTGGTGCATTGCGAGTAGTTATAAGAGAATAAACTTGAAAAGGTGCATCTTAAATCGTCCTCATTATTTAAAGCATTGCTTCTGTACAAATTCACTGCATTCAACAATAAATGTTGATTTTAGTCATGATTGGACTTTAAATAGCCTGCTGTAAGCAATGTTCCTATTTTTATTCTTAGTCCAAAAGTTTATTTGTAAGGTGTTGTGGACAGTATTTAGAGTCTGTCGCCAATTCTTTATGTTGGGTTGTCTGACAGACAACGGATTGCTTTAATAAACTGATGCAGAAGAAAAAACTGTTTAATGCCATAAACTACATGTTGCGCACCCACAATAATCTTACATTTACACACTTTTGAAGCACTCTGGTTACATTAGCACATCACTGAGCTCGGGATGCGCATAAGCAGCGTTGTGCCCTAGATTGGAGCGTCTCTTATTACCTTTTTTTATTATTATTTTTGTGTATGTGTGTGTGTGTGTGTGTTTATCAGTTTTCTTATTATAGTGCTTCCCTTGGCATCCACATATCCCCCAGAAATACATCCACTTAGACGTTTAGACTATTGTTATGTGATATGCATTTTTGGCATCAGTGCTGTTGCATAATAAGCAAGTGTGCAAATAATTGTAAAACCGGTTAACCACGATTGTTTTCTCAGACGGTAATCTAACCATCAAAAGTCACACCGCGGCATCCCTCATTTTCAATAAACCAAAACACACAGTGCAGATGAGCTACTGAGGAAGCCACATTTTATCATTATTTCCTCTCACTATTCTCCTGGCCTTAATTCATTAAAGTATGGAAATAGCAGGCCAGCAGGGACTCTATATGAAGCTGAATTATAGCTTATTGGGGCAAGAAGAGAGATGCATATACAGTTGTGCTCAAAAGTTTGCATACCCTGGCAGAAATTGTGAAATTTTGGCATTGATTTTGAACATTTGACTGATCATGCATTTTAGGATAGTGATCATATGAAGCCATTTATCATCACATAGTTGTCTGGCTCCTTTTTAAATCATATTGATAACAGAAATCACCCAAATGGCCCTGATCAAAAGTTTACATACCATTGAATGTTGGGCCTTGTTACAGACAAATAAGGTGACACACACAGGTTTAAATGGCAATTAAAGGTTAATTTCCCACACCTGAGGCTTTTTAAATTGCAATTAGTGCCTGTGTATAAATAGTCAATGAGTTTGTTAGCTCTCATGTGGATGCACTGAGCAGGCTAGATACTGAGCCATGGGGAGCAGAAAAGAACTGTCAAAAGACCTGCGTAACAAGGTAATGGAACTTTATAAAGATGGAGAAGGATATAAAAAGATGTCCAAAGCCTTGAAAATGCCAGTTAGTACTGTTCAATTGCTTATTAAGAAGTGGAAAATTCGGGGATCTCTTGATACCAAGCCAAGGTCAAGTAGACCAAGAAAGATTTCAGCCACAACTGCCAGAAGTATTGTTCTTGATACAAAGAAAAACCCACAGGTAACCTCAGGAGAAATACAGGCTGCTCTGGAAAAAGACGGTGTGGTTGTTTCAAGGAGTACAATACAACGATACTTGAACAAAAATTAGCTGCATGGTTGAGTTGCCAGAAAGAAGCCTTTACTGCGCCAATGCCCAGTTACAATATGTCCGTCAACACCTTGACATGCCTCACAGCTTCTGGCACACTTTAATTTGGAGTGACGAGACCAAAATAGAGCTTAATGGTCACAACCATAAGCGCTATGTTTGGAGAAGGGTGAACAAGACCTATAGTGAAAAGAATACCATCCCCACTGTGAAGCATGGTGGTGGCTCACTGATGTTTTGGGGTTGTGTGAGCTCTAAAGGCATGGAGAATCTTGTGAAAACTGATGGCAAGATGAATGCAGCATGTTATCAGAAAATACTAGCAGACAATTTGCATTCTGCTGCACGAAAGCTGCGCATGTGACGCTCTTGGACTTTCCAGCATGACAATGACCCTAAGCACAAGGCCAAGTTGACCCTCCAGTGGTTAAAGCAGAAAAAGGTGAAGGTTCTGGAGTGACCATCACAGTCTCCTGACCTTAATATCATCAAGCCACTCTGGGGAGATTTCAAACGTGTGGTTCATGCAGACGACCAAAGACTTTGCATGACCTGGAGGCATTTTGCCAAGACGAATGGGCAGCTATACCACCTGCAAGAATTTGGGGCCTCATAGACAACTATTACACAAGACTGCACACTGTCATTGATGCTAAAGGGGGAAATACACAGTATTAAGAACTAAGGGTATGCAGACTTTTGAACAGGGGTCATTTAATGTTTTTCTTTGTTGCCATGTTTTGTTTTATGATTGTGCCATTCTGTTATAACCTACAGCTGAATATGAATCCCATAAGAAATAAAAGAATTGTGTTTTGCCTGCTCACTCATGTTTTCTTTAAAAATGGTACATATATTACCAATTCTCCAAGGGTATGCAAACTTTTGAGCACAACTGTATGTGCACATGTGTATGTGTGCGTAAGTGTGTGTGTGTGTGTGTGTGGGGGGGGGGGTAATGGGGTTAGCACCTGAAGATGTGTTGACCCTCAGAGGCTATTTAAAGCATAGAAACTCTAGCAAATGGAAACTCATGTGGCTTGGGCAGAGCAGCTGATATGAGCGAAGACGGGCACAAAGGAGATGCTTGGGGTTCAAACAGAGATGGACACACACAGGGGTGAATTAAACAAACATACACACATGCACAGGCATGCAAAGAGGAAAAGGATACTGTAGTGTCTGTGCAGAGCTGTAATTATAGGTGCTCACCTCACATATGCAAGTAATGGACCTTTTCACCAAACAGATGCATCATGGAAATGAAAGTTGATGGAGGCAGAAGTGTTGATAAATGAGGGGCATGCTGCAGATTATTAAAGAAAATAATTTCAACCTGACCTCATTAAAATTACTTGACCATGGCAACATTTCTGCAAAAACCAATTTACATGCTTCATTACACATTTCTCTGCAGTTTCCCAGTTAAATGTCCAGTGGGGGGTGCCAAAAGAGAGTGAAATGATGCCGTAATCACATTAGGTTTTTAAGGCGAATGTTAGATGTAGGTTTTAAAATAAATAAAACATTTCTTCCTAACATAAAACTTTAACCTAAACCTAACCAATAGATGTCCTAAAATCAAATGAGAGTCCATAAAACAGACATCCCAACCCTAAACGAACACCTGACCCTAACCAATAGTGTCCTAAAAGCAAATGTGACATGAAAAGCACATTTTCTGAAGCAACCACGTCAATTTGTGTCACTTCTATGACACTTTTGTCTCATGTTTCAGCTTCTGTGCTTGACTGGGCTCAAGCCTCAGCCTCCCAAGTTCAAAGACAAACACTCTATCAGGTGAGCTATCGTGCAAGCTAATTGCATTGAAAAAAGTGTGTTGGTGGATCTGAAAAACAAGTGTTTACATTTTATTTATTTTTTTCAAATTATACATTAGAGTAAAAGTTTCGATATCGTAACATAGCAGTGTGTGAGTAATAGCAACACACTAAAAAATAAGTTTATAAAGTCAATAATCAGTCATTGTACTTGTGATTTGTGTGAAAGTGAATAAAAAGCACAGCTGATGTAGCGCCTTGTGGTTGGGGAAATTCTAAATCTGACTTGAATCCTTTTCTGTTGTCCTAGTTTCTGAATCCACTGAGAGGTGGATGATGTTCCATCCGGCAGGAAATACTCGCTCAGTCCAGAGACCTCTTATCCTGCCTAAGCACTGATACATTCACCTAACTGAGCCATATACACCATTGCACTTGTGTATATGGCTGTGTGACTCACATATGCTCTTTTTGCTGTGCAGCAATAACTCTGAGAGGCTTCAGTTCTGTTTCATTCCTACTGACCGCCAGAGGCAGTGTAAACACTATTGGATTATCGCAGCACCAGCCAGATAGGTCGAGAGAATATACCAACAAAGTCACATAGTGACTTATGATGAGCCCTGGGGGTTATAAGCCACAGTAGTTCAGCAGTCTGCCTCTTTCGCTTTCTCGCCTGGTTGAGATAGGTTGTTTTTAGTTAAGTGATATATTTGCGCTGTCAAGTGCAGCTTACAAGAGCAGCGAGATATCGTCCTCACAAGCTGTGTCAGCGTGCATCTACGCCACTTCAACGGATTTGGAGTATTTTAGCTGCATTTATGTGAGTTTTCATTGCTTTTCATCGGTAACACTCTGTGCCTCTCGGTGCAATCCGGTGGCTGGTGTTTTCCGTGCCTTTAAGTTAATGGTCTCCCGTTGACATAATTATTATCTATTCAGTCGTTCTGATTGTTTTTCCTTGAATTTATGTTATACTCTGTGCCCCTCGGTTCAATCCATCAGCCATTTTAGATATATTTTCTCTTTTTCGTGAGATATTTGTTGGCATTACCTGTCGGTTCACCCGGAAGAATCATATTATTTTTATTATTTTTCTTGCCTGTCTTGTTGCATCATTATCATCATTCCACATGACTTTAAACCTTACGGTGCTATCCGAAGGTGTTATTAGCGAGAAGCTATGGCTCACAGCTCGATTGCCACTGGTTTCCCACTGACTTGTAAGCTGTGCCCTAATAATCTGCTCCCGGACGACGGTCATGACATCTGCCCGTCATGTTTGGGTGTTCAACATCTAAGAGAGGCTCTCACGGACCCGTGTCTGCACTGCAGTCTTTTACCTATGTTGGAACTACGGCTCCGTCTTGCTGAGTTAGACCCTAATTCAATGGTGAAACTCAGGCAGTTGGATGTAGCACCTTCGTGCACTCAGAAGCACAGGGCGTCTGCAGCAGTCGGCGCTCCCCTCCCTTCTAAGAAGAGGGCCACATCGTGAAGTGATGAACATTCACGTGTCGAGGAAAATTCACTTTCTAAGACTGTTTCTGTGCTTTCTTCAGAGATGGCGGAGCTGAAACGCCTGCTTCACTGACTTCAGCCTGTCAAATCTGCAACATTTACATTTACATTTACATTTATTCATTTGGCAGACGCTTTTATCCAAAGCGACTTACAAAAGAGGAAAACATAAGTGAATCATCTTAGGAGACAGTGGTATGAAAAGTGCTGTATTACAAAGTATTACTAGCATCATAATAGTATTAAAAACAGTGCAACAGAACTTTTTTTTTTTTTTTTTAATGACTGGTTAAGTGCTCATGGAAAAGATGTGTTTTTAGTTGTTTTTTGAAGACAGAGAGTGAGTCAGCTTCACGGATGGAGTTGGTATGATGAAGCTGAAAGTCCGGGAAAGTGTTTTAGTGCCTCTTTGTGTTGGTACAACAAGGCGACATTCCTTAGCCGACCGCAGGCTTCTAGTGGGTGCGTAGCTCTGCATAAATGATTTTAGGTATGCTGGAGCAGACCTAGTGACTGTTCTGTATGCCAGCATCAGAGCCTTGAATATGATACGTGCATCAACCGGCAGCCAGTGGAGAGAGACAAGGAGTGGTGTAACATGTGCTCTCTTTGGTTCATTAAAGACCAGATGTGCTGCTGCATTCTGGATCATTTGGAGGGGTCTAACTGCACATGCAGGGAGGCCTGCAATGAGAGCGTTACAGTAGTCCAGTCTAGTTATGACAAGTGACTGGACAAGCAGTCGTGTGGCATGTTCAGAGAGGAAGGGTCTTATCTTCCTGATATTGTAGAGTGTAAATCTACATGATCTTGCAGTCTTTGAGATGTGGTCTGTGAAATTTAGTCTGTTGTCGATGGTTACCCCTAGATTTCTGAAAGAATTTGGAAGGCGTTACTGTAGTTGCACCCAGCTGCACGGTGATGTTGTGTTCAACAGCAGGGTTGGCTGAAAAGACAAGGAGTTCAGTCTTGGCTGGGTTGAGTTGCAGGTGGTGCTCCTTCATCCAGGCCGAGATGTCTGCCAGGCAGGCAGAAATTCAAGCAATCACTGTGGTGTTATTGGGCTGGAAAGACAAGTAGAGTTACGTTTCATCAGTGTAGCAGTGGTAAGAGAAACCAAGTGCCTGAATGATGGGTCCCAGTGATGTTGTGTATATAGAGAAGAGAAGTGGCCCAAGTGTGTTACACCTGTGAAGACGACACAGGAGGATGAGAATGTTCAGAATCAGGGAGCTGGGGAAGAGTCTCTTGATTCCCCTTTTTTTCACATCATTCTGACTTGGATGTGCTTTCTACGAGTGCTTCGGATTCTTTTTTCGTGATCATGGGGATGCTGTGGATGTTGCTGCACAACCATCACCTCAGGATGTTTTCACTGGTTATCCAGCAGCGGAGGGGTCTAGTGGGGGGTGAGTTCAGTTATCTGGACAGGCCCAGTCCTCTTCTGATGATACTTTGGCCGTGCTTTGAATGGCAATTGCTCGTCTAGGACTTGATGAGTCACCTGTCCAATCTGCCCAAACCAACATTTTTTTTTTAGGCAGGCCACAGCTGCGACTTCTTTTGCCGTGCCACCATGTAAAGATTTTGTGGCTGAATTTTCAAATGCCCTCACAGGTTCTGGTCCGCCTAAGCAGCGCTCAAAGATTGTTCGGACAATAGCATCTATGGCTGAAGCAGATTCCATCAGGGTGAGTCATGCTCTGGAAATAGAGAAGCCCGTTGCAGCTTTGGTGGTGTCTCCTGACAAGGCTCTACGAGGGAATGTGCGACTAGCTAGAGTTTTTCTAGAGTTTTATGTGCGACTAGCTAGAGTTTTTCGGCCATCTCATCGACAGTTGCCAGGAGGACCCCGTCGGCATCCCCCCGCAAACACTTAAAGTCGCACACATAAAGTCTGAGACACTCAGGCCAGTGGTCGATTGTTTTTCAATAGAAGAGCTGGAGTTCTGGAGGACCAACACAGCAGACCCCTGGGTTTTGACGACTCTGAGCAGGGGATATACTCTACAGTTTCGATGCCGGCCTCCCAGATTTTCAAGAATTGTTCCTACAGTTGTCAGGGACACAGTTTGTTCAATGGCTCTCTCTCGGGAAATTCGTTCACTGTTAGAGAAGGGAGCCATAGAAAAAGTTAATCCCCTCGTTCAGGGAGACGGGTTCTATTCAACATATTTTCTTGTTCTGAAGAAGGATGGTGGTTTCCGCCCAATTCTCGATTTGAGGCATCTGAATTTGTTCCTGAAGGTCCTTCCTTTTCAAATGCTGCACACATCCGACATTCTTCGGTCTGTGGCAGCAGACGATTGGTTTGTAAGTGTTGACATGAAAGATGCATATTTTCATGTCCCAATTGCTGTTCATCACAGAATCAAGCCTACCAGTTCAAAGTTCTACCTTTCGGTCTTTCCCTCGCTCCTTGCGTTTTCACAAGGTGTGTGAGCGCAGCTCTGTCTCCTCTTTGAATGAGAGGTATGCATATTATGCCTTATCTGGATGATTGGCTTCTTTGTGCCCCCACAAAACAGCAGGCTGTGCAAGACTCCAGACTGCTTTTGAGACACATGCAGAAGTTGGTTTTGTCTGTGAACGAGAAAAAGAGCTGTCTGATTCCAACACAGACCACTACGTTCATAGGAATGACCCTGAATTCCCACCTAATGTCTGCCTCCCTGTCTCAGGAACGTGTGACAAACATTCTGCAACTCTTGGCTCGCTTTCGCCCAGGTGTGTCTTTGCAGTACCAGGTGGTCCTATGACTAATAGGGATGTTAACTGCTGCTACAGTGGTGATTCCCCTGGGTTTACTCCACCTCAGACCACTCCAGTTATGGAACAACAGTTTGCGACTAGATCCCACCAGACATCGCCATCGACCGATTGTAATTTCTCACCGTTGCATATGTGCGTTGAGGCGGTGGAGACAGTTGCTGAAGGGAGGAGTGCCCCTGGGTGTTGTTCCGTCCCGTCGGGAGTTTTTCATGACCGATGCTTCCCTCACAGGGTGGGGGGCAACATGGAATCAGAGGGGTATTTGCGGGTGCTGGACACTGATCCAGGCCACAGAACATATCAATCTGCTGGAACTACGTGCAGTGTTCATGGCTCTAAAGTATTTCCTGCCAGTCCTGGCAGGCCGGCATGTTCTCGTTCGGTCCGACAATACCTCAACAGTGTTCCATCTGAACCACCAGGGTGGCACGAAATCCTGCAGGTCTCTACAGCTTACTCACAAGATCCTGACATGGTGTCAGCCACAGCTCGCTTCACAGAGGGCAGCTCATATTTCGGGAGCATGCAACCAGACAGCAGAATGGAGAATGGAGAATTCATGCAGATGTAGTGCAAGAGATCTGGCTACGATTTGGAAAAGCAGAGGTGGATCTTTTTGCTTCAGAGATGACCACTCACTGTCGCTTATGGCTTGCAAAGACAGAAGTGTCCAGTCCCTTGGGTCAGGATGCACTGTCTGACGAATGGCCGAACTGCCTACTATATGTGTTCCCACCTATCCCTCTTTTATGGGAGACGTTACACAGGATCTCCCTGTGCAAGCACAGAGTGCTACTCGTGGCACCGCGATGGCCAGCCGGACCATGGTTTCCTTTGTTGCTGAGACTTCTGACAGGCAATCCATGGAAGCTTCCCCCCAGGAAGGACCTCCTCTCCCAGCTGGAGGCCAGCGTATGGCACCTGGATCCAGCTCGTCTGCAGCTTTGGGTCTGGCCATTGGCTTAAATCCTTCTCTGGAGCATTGTGACCCTGCGGTTATTCACACCATCTCCAATGCTAGGGCTTCTTCCACATGACAGATTTATGCTTCCCGTTGGAAGCTTTTTTTGCATGGTGTGAGGAGCAGGGGCTCGATCCTGCAACGTGTGACATTCCGAGCATCTTAAGCTTTCTTCAACATTTACTGGAGGAGGGCAAAGCGGCTTCCACGTTGAAAGTGTACGTCACTGCGATTTCTGCATAGTATATTCCAGTTGGGGGATCTTCTCTTGGATCTCACAGTCTTGTCTGCAGTTTTCTGAAGGGTGCACGCCATCTGAAGCCTGCTCGGAATCCTCACTTTCCTGTGTGGAATTTGCCACTCGTGCTTGCATTCCTTTGCTCATCCCAGTTTGAGTCCTTGCAAAGCATTGACATTAAATGGTTATCCTTGAAGACTGCTTTTTTGTTGGCTATTGCTTCTGTGAAATAAGTCAGTGTGTTGCACTAAGTCACTGTTGTCTGTTAGCGAATTGTGCTTGTGTTGGTTGCCGGATGACTCCACGGTGGTCCTACGACCCAATCCTTCTTTTCTTCCAAAAGTCCTTCTTCCTCAGTTCATAAACCAGCACATTGAACTGGCAACTGAACATGCCTTGAAGTGTTATGTGGACACTACTGCTCAATTTAGACAGTCAGACCAGTTATTTGTCTGCTATGGCGGTGTGAAGAAAGGTGCTCCAGTGTCGAAGCAGAGGTTGTCGAACTGGATAGTGGAAACGATTACACTGGCTTACAATGCATTGCCCTGGGGTCTAACTTGCCATTCCACTAGGGCCATCTCATCTTCATGGGCTGTTTTTAGAGGAGTTTCCTTGGCAGAGATCTGCACTACCGCTACCTGGGCTTCTCCATGCACGTTTGCCAGGTTTTATAAAGTCAACGTTGCTGCTCATCATGCTGTGAGTTCTTCAGTTTTTCAGGAGCGGCCTTAATTTTTCATCAGGTGGCATTCCTCATGACTATGTTGGTATGTGTCATCTAATAGTGTTTACACTGCCTCTGGCGGTCAGTAGTAATGAAACAGAATGCTAGTTACACATGTAACTGTGGTTCAGTGAATTCCGGATGACCACCAGAGTTCTTAGTCACTCGGAATGTGTGAGAAAGGTGTACCGAGGCAGAGTGCTGAGCTACTGTGGCTTATAACCCCCAGGGCTCAGCATACGTCACTACGTGACTTTGTTGGTATATTCTCTCGACCTATCTGGCTGGCGCTGTGATAATCCAATAGTGTTTACACTGCCTCTGGCAGTCATCTGAAATTCACAGAACCACAGTTACATGTGTAACTAGTGTTAATCCCATTTCCTTGTTTATTGATTTACGGCCGGGTGGTCCCAATTAGACACAGTTGGAAGACTCTCAACTCAAAAAAGTGAAACATAAGCTTTTATACACTACATGTAAGATCTTCCCACAATACTTGTTTATTTAATTCTAACTGGTTCTAATTAGGTAAAATGGATAGTCCCTGTCTGAATTAGTCACAAGCATTAAAATGTCAGTATACCAAAAGCAGCTACAAACCAGTCCTAGCTTGTCCTACAGAAGTTCCTCAATTTACAGTTATATTTTTATGAACTCTTTATAACTAGTTATATTTTCCAGACTATATTACTTAATCGCAGAAAGACGGTTTGTTCTCGTAAAAATTCCCCGCTCTTACATACAGTACATCGGCCAGAAATTTCCAATAAAGCCTCTAGTGTTAATTTTGCTAGGAACATAGAACGTCTTTGCAAAAATGTTGTTATATTAAAGTGAATTCTTCAACGTGTGAGACTAGGTTGCATAATTTGGACTTTTCCCTCAGTTAAATTTCAGTTAAAAAATTCAAAACAGAAATGCACTTGCAACAGAAGCCAATCGGGGAATCATAATTGAAAATGTACATATTACTTTTAATCCTTGTTAAAGCTGGTGTATTTTATTTTATTTTTTTTTTCAATTTTAAAATTCTCTCTCATGTCCCAGCTTAAAGGAATTCTGTGGGTTAAATACAAGTTAAACTCAATCTACAGCATTTGTGGCATAATGTTGATTACCTCAAAAAATTATTTTGACTCTTTTATTTAAAAAAAAAAAAAACATGGTTACAGTTACAGCAGATACTTAATATTGAAGTGAATGGGGCCAGTATATAGAAATGTAATTACACACTGTTTCAAAAGTATGGCCACAAGACCACTGTTTTTCTTCCCAATTTGGCATGCCCAATTCCCAGTGTGCTCTAAGTCCTCGTGGTGGCGTAGTGACTCGCCTCAATCCAGGTGGCGGAGGACAAATCTCAGTTGCCTCTGCATCTGAGACAGTCAGTCCATGCATCTTATCACGTGGCTTGTTGAGCGCATTACCGTGGAGATCTAGAGCATGTGGAGACTTCACTCTATTCTCCGCGGCATCCACACACAACTCACCCCATAAAAATACATGTTAACATGACAGTGAATTTATAATATTGGCTATAACTTTAGACGTAAGGTTAATAAGCAATTGTAGCACAATAAAATCATGCTAACATATACAGTATAATGTTTAAATCGTTTTTTTTTAAAAAATTTTTTTTACTTTTTTACTCGCAATTTTTACTTTTTGTTTTTTAAATAAACGAGGGACAATTAGAAATATTTTTTCGTGGTAATCATCGTTATGCCACAAATGCTTTTGAAATGCCAGCATAGCGTCGGCTCAACCTATGGCATGAGTTTGGGGTGGAACATCCTGTTTGACCAAACAATGGCACACTGCACCTTAAAATCATGTATCTAAATCCTTATAAAGTGTGTCAAATACTGTGCATGCAAATGGGTGATAGTGTAGGCTTGCACACTAACCTGTATCTAAAGTCTTTCTATTCTGCATAGCTAATTTTACAAAAAGACTATTCCAGGGAAATTTCAAAACAGAATTCATTTAGTATGAAGTTTGAGGCTTTTTCAACTCTGCATACTACTGACATTTTCAATGTGCTGTGTGTGTGTGTGTGTGTGTGTGTGTGTGTGTGTGTGTGTGTGTGTGAAAGAGAGAGAGCTAGTGAGTACATTATGTAAGCATGCCTACTTCTGCCTGAAATATAGTGTATGAAGACAGGGGCGTAGTTTCCAGGGGGGATGGGGTAAGACCCCCCCAATAATCAAAACAAGCAAGTACAACCCCTCCAAGATTTATACCATGATCAGTGGAAACATGTAGATGCTTCACGCTACAAATCCCCCCCCCACCCCCAAATATTCAAGCCAAATCTACACCCTTGTATGAAGCATTTACTTTTACCTGCAGGGATTACTAGTACTTACACCACAAGCACTGATATAAACTCCTATATATATACACACACACACTCCATGTGTATGAACAGCACACATCTGCATACAGGCATATACACTCCATTTACACTCACAAGGTGTATACCTTCTTGACTTGAGTATTATTATTTTAATATTCAAATTATATTATGTATTATTATTATCATTACTATGCATTCAATTACTCTTGCATACAAACCCCCCACTAATTTTGTAGAGACTCATGCAAGTAAACCTTAAAATTGGTTGAAGACATAAAGACTCCTGCATACACACATTGTAAAAGGAAGGCATGGACGCAAACGTGACTTTAACTGCATGCACATTATGGGAAATTATGGGTCTTATGGGATATGAAGATGCAGTCTCTTATGGAAGACTTCATATGGTCTGAAAGCATTTTGCATGCAGATGGGCCAAAACATGCAGTGAAATGCTCCACGCCAGATGGTTACGCATTCAGTTCTGTCCCCAAACGCTAACAGAGAGCTGTGATACTTACAGATACTGAACAGTGTCAATGCAGTACAAAGACAGGAAGTTAGTGCAGGGTGTCATGGTGCAAAAATGACAGCCTCTATCCATATTGACAAAAAAAAAAAAAAAAAAAATGTTTTTGCTGCTTGTTCTTTCTTGAACTTTTTTGCGGCATGCAGTCTATATAAATGTATAAAATGGACATTAACATAAAGGAATAGTTTGTTATGACCTGTACTATTTTCTTCAATGAAACACAAAATGAGATCATATGTGACCATTCAGACCAAAAGCATTCTTGGCCCAAAAAGCAAGCCGCAGCACAAAATGGAACAGAAAGCAGCAAACGTTTAAGTTCTTTTGAGGACTATACTATTTTCTTTCATGGTACGCAAAATGAGATCTTATGAGCCATTCAAACTGAATTTGTTCTTGTGTAAAAAACAAAAAAGCTAGATGCAGCGTAATGAATGGAATAGAGCTCAGATGTCTCGAGACACATTTTTAAAAGTTAAAGAGTAGTTTGTTCCAACCAGGGTTGTGCACCATTCAGAACTGAATGAGGAATGCCATTTCAATTCCTGAATTTGGTTTGAATTTGAATTGAGGTAGCAAAAATATTTTGGAATTCGAATTTGAATTTATGGAAGTAGAATACAAATGGAATGACTGTTTTTAAGTTTATTTTTTAATACATTTGATTTTCCAGTGTATCATGAAATATGTTATAATATTATCACATGCATAACAAATGGGATATTTCCAGAAACATTACAGTGTAAAAAATTCTTAGATCAGGTAAATAATGCTGAAAAAATAAAATAAAAAAGATGAAAGATTTACTTGATTATTATAGTTTTTTTTGTCGCAAGTAATGCATATCAGTGCAGCTTTTTAATTACAACATACTTAGATTCATTCATTTGGACATTTGCATGGTTTTATTAAAATCTTTGTTGTTGATTTTGTTGTCACGGTAGGTAACCTGTTTTGTAATGTCAGGATGAGTTTGTTTCTTTAATTAAAATATTAATTTGCTGATTGTTAACCTTGTCAGACTTTATATACCAAGGATCGAGGTCTGTGCGTGGCATTTTAACATACCTTATATGTTTGTTTTTTTCTCATAATTGTTCATATGATGAGTAAAAATGTGATATTATAGGTTTAAGACAGCAAGCACATCACTCTCCATGAAATACATGTCTATAGAAATGTTGAGGTAAGATGTTGAGATGCTCAGAATATTGATCAGTTTAAAACCATGTAATTAAAGTAAGAAACTGTCATAGGACTAAGTTCACAGAGTTTAAGAACTATTTGTAAAATTTACTTAATTTAAATATGTAATTGTTCAATATATAAAATTAATATTTAATATGTACAGCTAATATGTAAAAGTCATGGCAGGTTGACATTTTAAGTTCAGTAAATTTACTTAAAATTAAGTACATTAATTCAACTGAAAAAACAAACAAACAATACAAACCTAAAGTTGTACAAACACATCACCTTTTACAAGTATTAATAATCAATAATAAATATAATAAAATGTAATAATGTTTGAAATGCCACCTATTCATTTATTTCACTATATTTAAAAAAATATATATTTTCTGGTCCATGGTGGAAGAACACTCTTTTCCCCAGAATGCTCTAATTTGCTCATTATATTAAATTTTGAATCAACTTTAATGAACTATTCAATTCAAATTCCAACTCATGAATTGAAATGGAATTAATTCTGAAATTCTGAATTTTGCACAACCCTGGTTCCAACACAAACTAGTTTATTCCATGAAATGCAAAAAGAGATCTTATGAGATGTTCAGACCAAATGCATTCTTGCTAGACACTGCACAATGAATGAAAAAGAATGCAGATGTTTCAAAAGGATAGTTCACCCAAAAATGAAAATTCTGTCATCATTTACTCACTCTCATGCCATCCCAAATGTGTGTGAGTTTCTTTCTTCTGCAGAGCACAGACAAAGATTTTTAGCAGAATATCTCGGCACTGTAGGCCCATACAATGCAAGTGAATGGTGGCCAGAACTTTGAATCTCCAAAAATCACATAAAGGAAACATAGAAGAAATCCAAAAGACTCCAGTTAAATCCATATCTTCAGAAGCGACATAATAGGTGTGGGTGAGAAACAGATACATTTCAGTCCTTTTTTTTTTTTACTCTAAACCTCCTCTTTCACTTTCATGTTTACATCTGAATGTCACTTGCGATGCTTGTTTAGTTTCACTTTCACATCTGAAAGTGAAAGTTAAGTGGAGATTTAGAGTAAACTCAGAGACTGAAATTGATCTGTTTCTCACCCACACCTATTATATTGCTTCTGAAGATATGGATCTAACCACTGGAGTCTTTTGGATTACTTCTATTTTTCCTTTATGTGATTTTTGGAGATTCAAAGTTCTGGCCACCATTCATTTGCATTGTATGGACCTACAGAGCTCTTACAAATCTTTGTTTGTGTTAAGCAGAATAAAGAAAGTCATACTTATCTAGGATGGCATGAGCGTGAGTAAATGATGAGAGATTTTTCATTTTTGGGTGAACTATTCCTTGAACTATCCCAAAGATGTCCATCTAGCGCGTATACATAGTACAACCATTAAAAATAAATAAATAAATAAAAAAAATCTTTTTTTTGGGAGCATTATTTTTGTAAAAACATTTTTTATTTTTTTATTTCTTCAATTAATGTTTTACATTTTTTTAAGTACTTATGTGTTCTGTTTAGTTATATGTTTTTTCATTGTAATTATTTTGTTATTGTTTTCACAGCAGTCTGTACCAGTGCAACCTACACATGTGTTGTGTAAAAACAAAGATGTCGTCCTCTTCGAAATACACCAAACTTAGCAGATAATGTTACTTACTGTAAACACATCTTCCCACAAAAGGTGAGACACATCATAGCTCCATAAATTAACAGCCAGCTGCCAACAAACTGCCACAGGATAGCAGGTAACAAAGTCTTCACATCAGCGAATGCTTCTTAGACATGTCTTTGTTACCCCAGAAACATCAGTAGCAGAGAACTCTTTCATACCAACTCTGACACCACACCTACCTTCAAAAGGAATATCTAATCAGCACAGTGTGCAGAACTGCCATTCGCCTTCTATTTTTTTTTAGCTCTCTGCAGTGTTGCCAGATCTTCCTAGAAAAACAAGCAACCTGGGGTGCATTTCCCAAAAGCATCGTTAGCAAACTATGGTCACAGTTTCCATCATTACCAACATAATTGAACGATTTGGTGTTTCCTGAAATCGTAGTTCCAATGAACATTCACAAAATCTACAACTCTTTACCTGTGGTTAGAAGCATAGTTCCTTATTAGTTGCTGTGTGGACATCATTTCACTTTGCTGTGACTTCTATATCTTTCATTCCATATAACTGTATATCTTTCATACTGTTAAGACTTTGACCACATTTACATGCATTTAAGAAATTATTTATACCAGGGTTTTGCAGAAAGCGTCAAGTAAACACAAGTGCTGCCGTTTAAGGGATTAAAGGCTGTTAAGAGAAAACACACACGGTTTCCTTAGGAGAACACAGCTTTTATGTGTTTATTTTAATGAATAAGTGACATTTATATGTTTTTGAAGATGGGCCTGTGTGTATATGCTCAAGTGCGTCAGGGGAACACCGAAGTCTATTGTATAGGGAAACCCCACTATTGCAGTGCAATGCATGTGTGGCATTACAAAGTGCATGTTGCTTTCGTGTATTTAGCAGCTTTCTGACATTAAATGGCTTTCTGTTGTACTGTACGTGTAAATGAGCTATTATAATTTAATATTTGCAGAAGTTATTACTCCACCCCCTAAAGGGATACTTCACTCAAAAATTGGTAACATCATTATGACAGATCTATATTATTGAACCAACGTGGCTCGAACGATGGATGTCCAACATAGTTACCACGGTTTCGGGAAACATTCATGACTTGCTAGTTAAGTTCTCGCACCCCAGGTCTGGAAATAAAAAGACCAGTATGAGTATTTGCCTCATCAAAATAAGCAAACCCAGTTTCCCCTTCTGTCACTCACTCGACAAACACCTTCAATCTTTGAGAAAAGGCCAGTGAGAATTGGCAAGTGGAATTTGCATGCCACTCCCCTGGACATACGGGTATAAAAGGAGCTGGCTCGCAACCACTCATTCAGATTTTTTCTTCGGAGCCGAGCGGTTGTGTGTCAGCGAGCTGAATTCCACTGCCGGTCCATTCACCTCAGATAGAAGCGTATGCTTTTGGATATACGGCGCATTTCAGCGGCTTTCTCTCCTTCTGCACGCTTAGTGCAGACTACGCCCCTGGTCGCTTCGACAGCGCTACTGAGAGAGTATATATTTCTGCAAAGAGTATATTTTCCTCTATCAGAGCAACACATTGACGTGAACGTCTTTTTAAAGACGTGTCTTTTTAAAGATGCCATTCCGTCTTTGTGTAATTCCTGGATGCGGTCGTTATCTCTCTGCCTCCGATGGCCACGGGCGCTGCCTCATGAGTCTGGGCCGCGCTCACACTGAGGCTGCATTTGTGGATGGTTTGTGTTCTCATTGCGAGAACATGACCATGACAACGTTGCGGTCGCGGTTTTCCTTCCTCCGAGGGAAAGCCATTCCAGCTGCCCCTTGGGCTGCGCCTTCTACCTACGGGTATGAGGCAATTCCCTGCAGACCTCCCATTCCCCAGCATGCTCGTCTGCCTCCGTCGAGTTCCGAGATGGGACCAGCTCGCCTCACGGCAAGCTTAACATCTCTCTCGGGGCTTGTGAGCAGGATGAGTCCTTGATCGCTGCATTGGAGAGCACACTGTCTATGTCGGATGCCGAGGACTCAACTGGGCTGCCACCTTCAGGTCTGCCTGCCCAGTCTGAGGCCGATGCAGAGCTGACCATCATGCTGTCACATTTCGGGTTGGACTGGAACTCTCCACCCTCCCCTGAGCCCTCACGGCTAGATGACTGGTTCCTGGGCTCGAGGCACTGCTCACAACCACGACCCCCCCCCCCCCCCCCCCCAAGGTCCCCTTCTTCCCGGAAGTGCACGACAAGTACACTTTTTCTGCCCAAACTTCCCAGCTCGTCCTCTCTCACTACCCTCGATGGCGGGGTGGCCCACGAGTACGTGGAGATCCCTCCGGGCGATGAAGGTCACGGTGTGAGCGCTCAGGCAGGCGATGTCGAGATGAGGGACGGCGACAAGGCTCGCTTTCTCAACATTTCCATCTCCTAGATTGGCCTATTCGGTGACACCGTCGAGGAATTTGCCCAGCATTTCTCGGTGGTGAAGAAACAGACTGAGTCGATACAGCACATCTTGCCCCGGCATGGCTCAAGATCCCGTACCCCATCTGCTCGCTGTGGGCATCCCTCTGAGGCAGGGAAAGCCCAGGCAGCTCTGCCACAGCCCGAGCCCAGTTCTCGGCCCCAGTGTAGAGCCCCCCGCAGGAAGCTGACGCCCCCGCCTCACGACCAGGTGCAAGGACCCGGAAGGCTCCTAAGCGCCCCTGAGACGGATGACCCAGAGAGGGAGATGTCCGCTGCTACCATGGAGCTGGTATCCAGACCACTCCGACCACTGGAGGGCTGGGAGGTAAATCTTGTGTTCCCTTTTGTTTGTGTTCGCCGTACCCTGAATGGGCTGTGGTACCCACATTTTCAAAAAAAGAGTGGTTTCCTCACTCCTTGGGTCACACGGTCGGTGTTTACAACCGCCATTATCACGGACACCAGACACAGAGCACCTGCGACTTGGATGTCGCGAACGCGGGCCCCCTGCCTTCGTGCGCCTGACCGCACCACACTCACACCCACGGCCAGGCGGTTGTGAAGAGTTAGGAGGATGGGCAAAAAGTCCCTCCTCCCCCATTGCCGACCCCCCCGACACCGGGTACATGGAGCAAGGTAAGTGCTTCTAGGGCCCCCTCTGTGCAGCTACGAGTTCGAGATGAAGCAAGGCTCCTCGACGTGTCGTTACCTGCTCCCCCTGCCGCGAGGCCCCACCCACAGGTACATTAGACACGATTGTCCCCTTTGTGCCCCTCGCCCGGAGCTTGGACGCAAGGTTAGCACTTTCCAACCCGTCGCGGTGGCTGGCCAGGACCATCCGACTCGGCTATGCTATTCAGTTCGCCAGGCGCCCGCCCCGGTTCAGCGGCGTCCACTTCACCTCGGTGCAAGGCGAGCACGCCGCCACCCTGCATGCGGTGATTGCAACCCTTCTGCTGCAAGGGCATGATAGAGCCTGTGCCTCCAGCTGAGATGAGGAAAGGGTTCTACAGCCCTTACTTCATCGTGCCAAAGAAAGGTGGTGGGTTGCGGCCAATCTTGGACCTGCAAGTTTTGTACCGGGCCTTGCACATACTCCTGTTCAAGATGCTGACGCAGAAGTACATTTTGGTGTGCATCCGGCATCAAGATTGGTTCGCGGCGGTAGACCTGAACGATGCGTACTTTCACGTCTCAGTTTTACCTCGTCACAGACCCTTCCTACAGTTTGCTTTTGACAACCGTGCATATCAGTACAAGGTCCTCCCCTTCGGCCTGTCCATGGCCCCTTGTGTCTTCATGAAGGTCGCAGAGGCAGCTCTTGCCCCGTTAAGGGAAATGGGCGTCCGTTTACTCAACTACCTCGACGACTGGCTGATTCTAGCACACTCTTGAGAGTTGCTGTGCGCACACAGGGACCTGGTACTCAGGCACCTCAGCCATCTAGGGCTTTGGGTCAACTGGGAAAAGGGCAAGCTCTCCCTGGTTCAGAGCATCTCTTTTCTCAGCATGGAGTTAGACTCGGTCTCAGTGATAGCACGCCTCACAAGCGAGCGCGTGCATTCGGTGCTGAACTGCCTGAAGTCATTCAGGTGGAAGACAGCGGTCCCACTGAAACATTTTCAGAGGCTCCTGGGGCATATGGTAACCTCGGCGGTGGTCACACCGCTCAGGTTGATGCATATGAGACCACTTCAGCACTGGCTTCAGACTCGAGTCCCGAGATGGGCATGGCGCTGCGGCACACATTGTGTGGCTATCACGCCACTCTGACAGACCTTGCATTTCTGCGGGCAGGAGTCCCCCTACAGCAAGTGTCCAGATGCGTCGTGGTCATCACAGATGCCTCCAAGTTGGTCTGGGGCACCGTGTGCAATGGGCATGCAGCCGCTGGCTCCTGGACAGTACCACGGCTGTGTTGGCACATCAACTGCCTCGAGTTGCTGTCTGTACTGCTCGCCCTGCGGAGGCTATTGCTGTTGATCCGGGGCAAGCATGTGTTGATCCAGTCGGACAACACAGTGACAGTAGCATATATAAATCACCAAGGCGGCCTACACTCTCATTGCATGTCGCTGCAGGACACTCATATCCCGGGCAGCCTCAACGCCACAGTGGACGTGCTGTCACGGCAGGCGACGCTCAGCAGAGAGTGGAGACTCCACCCCCAGGTGGTCCACCTGATTTGGAGTCAATTCGGCAAAGCACAGGTAGACCTGTTCGCTTCCTGGGAATCCTCCCACTGCCCGCTCTGGTATTCCCTGATGGGAGCCCCCCTCGGGACAGATGTGCTGGCACACAGCTGTCCCCGGGGGCTGCGCAATTACGCATTCCCCCCAGTGAGCCTACTTGCACAGACCCTGTGCAAGGTCAGGGAGGACGAGGAACAGGTCACCCTCTTGGCGCCATACTGGCCCACTCAGACATGGTTCTCGGATCTCACGCTCCTCGCGACAGCCCCTCCCTGGAAAATTCCCCTGAGGAAGGACCTCCTCTCTCAGGGACAGGGCACTATCTGGCACCTGCGCCTAGACCTCTGGAACCTCCACGTCTGGCCCTTGGATGGGATGCGGAAGACCTAAGTGGCCTACCACCAGCAGTGGTAGACATGATCACTCAGGCCAGGGCTCCCTCTATGAGGCAGCTTTATGCTCTGAAGTGGTGTTTGTTCGCGAGTTGGTGTCCTTCCCGAGGTGAAGACCCCAGAGATGTGCAGTCAGGTCAGTGCTTTCCTCCCTGCAGGAGAGGCTGGAGGGGTGGCTGTCCCCCTCCACCCTGAAGGTGTATGTGGCTGCCATAGCGGCACACCACTACGCAGTGGATGGTAAGTCCTTAGGGAAGCACGACCTGATCATCAGGTTCCTGAGAGGCACCTGGAGGCTGAATCCTCCTAGGCCACGCCCCTTTCCATCATGGGATCTCTCCATGGTCCTCCTGGGCCTTCAGAGAGCCCCGTTTGAGCTGCTAGAGTCAGTCAAGCTCAAAGCCCTCTCTTTGAAGATGGCCCTCCTGATTGCGCTCACCTCCATCAAGAGGGTTGGGGACCTGCAGGCATACTCTGTCAGCGATACCTGCCTGGAGTTCGGTCCGGTAGACTCTCATGTGGTCCTGAAACCACGGCCGGGCTATGTGCCCAAGGTTCCCATGACCCCCTTTAGGGATCAGGTGATGAGCCACAGCACTGAACTACCCACTGAAATGGCGAGGACCTTGTCTCAGCTCCTCAGCACAAAATCTGAATGAGTGGTTGCGAGCCAGCTCCTTTTATACCCGTATGTCCGGGGGAGTGGCATGCAAATTCCACTCGCTAATTCTCATTGGCCTTTTCTCAAAGATTGGAGGTTTTTGGGGCTCCCAGGTGTGACCCCTTGTGTCACTACATCGACACAATTTCTATCTACCTATGCTAACTGAAATTTGAATCACTGCCCTGTAGTGGCTAAAGCTGTAAGTTTTGTTAAAAGTATTGGCATGCAGAGTCCTGCACATGGGCGGGTACCCATGGGAACCGCTAATGTTTGATGTAGCGGGTGGAAAAATATTTACATAGTAATTTGAGGTGCGGGTCTTGAATCTATAGGCACGTGCCGAACTGCGGGTCAAATAGCCAAGGCAAATGATGCCTGCATCTGTTCGGCTGTACGCACTGTGCATACCATAAGCACTCCGACTGACCTGAGAATATTTAATCAATCATGTAGTGTGTCCAGTATTTCTGTTGGTGAATGAATAATTCTTTTGAGTCGATTATTTTCAGTAAATTGGCCAAACGGGATGCAAAACTGTCAGAATCGATTCGTGATTCAGTACAATTCATTCAAAGTGCTCTCTGAATTGTTTGGAGCGCTTTCTCACACAGTAAAACAGGATCAGGATATTTACGAACATAGAGAACAAACAGCGCTGGAAACAGTGGAAATTTACCTTCAATCAACTGACACAAAAGGCTGCATTTTTGAGAGGTAACTTTGAGAAACTTCAGCAAGTGCTCTGTTATGTGAACAAGGGGCTGTTCAAACCGAATGTCTTTTTGTGTCCGCTCGCAATGTTTTTCAATCATATTCAAGGTAAACTTTCGCTAGATGGATGTCTTTTGACAACTGTGCCACGATTCACTGTGTTTTAGCATCTCTCACAGGAGTGCTGTTTTTTAGAAGCCATGTCAAGTTAAAAAGAACTTCTTCAACTGATGAAGATGCGTCTCGAGACACCTGCGTTCTGCTCTATTTGTTGTGGTGTGTTTGGCTTTTTTAGCGTGAACGCATTTTTTTCTGAACAGTTACTGGAAGAAATGCTTTATCCAATAGTAGCAAAAATGCTTCTTTCAAAGTCACCAGAATTGTTGTTTGGTTGTATTAGGCAGATTTCTTTGAGTACCCAAATCCTGCAGGTGCCCATGGCCAAGGATTTGTTTTGTTTTGTTTTTTGTTTTTTGTCAAATAGGCCTAATGTTCATCTTTCTCATCTTTTTCTGTTAATTGTCACCACAATGTTAGGCTATGCGTCTATTTTTTTTAAATGCTCTGACTCAGAGTGCTTAGTGTTAATTTGATTGCTTGTGTGATGTGAGCAAATAATTATTATTTTTTTTTGTCTACCTGATGTAATAGATTTATTTTAAATCGGGTGTGGTTCGGATCACGATCTCCATGTTAAAAGGGTCGGGTCGGGTATGGAATTAAATTAGTGCACCTGTCGGATAATGGGGTTGGGTGTTCTGTTAAGTACTGTGGGTGCGGGTTTACAAAACAGGAACCGTGCAGGACTCTGTTGGCATGTGTAAATGAGAAGTAGCGTCTCTGCATTATGAGCAAGGTTGGGTTGATGGTATTTGTTGGTGTAGAAAGACCTCTGGCCACCCCCTAGCTCCGCCCCTGACTGAATTGGTAAGTTTTAAAAGCTAATTTTATTCGAATTTGTTGCTGATTGGATTAGTTAAGGCACACCACTCATCATTTCAACGAATTGCATTCCATTGCTTTGATGAGTTGTGTTGTTCATGCATTGATTTATATTAGATTAAAATAACTTCTAAATATTGATGATTTGCCCATTTATGGGCTGCATCCAAAAACGTAGGCAGCTGACTTGCTGCCTAATCAGTTATTGGCTTAACTGACAGCTGTTTTGAAAGAATGGAACTCTTAAGGAAACTGACGTCTTCCTGGTCTTGGATGTAGCCATGGTTTTCTTTCACTGTCACTTGAGCTTTTTGACAAGGATGTGTACTGTATGTATCAGTGGTGTTTTGTGCTGAGGTGAAATTATTAAGGATGTCTGTGTGTGGCACCATGTTCAGAGGTTGCGCTACAAAAAAGTCTTTATTCATCACTCTATGTAAAATTTCTGTCATGATCTATTTTTATCCGTCATACTTGTTTTCATTTTATAAGTACTAGGGCAAAATTCAGGGGCGTAGCATCCATTATTTTGACATCTTCATGACAGTCGGCATATGTGATTTTTTGACACTTCATGCTTAAGTGTGGTGAAACCAAGGAGTTCTAGGGAACATTCGAGGGTGAATGTTCTACCTGTCAATCAACTGCTGCACTTGAACGAGGTTTTTAAACTTTGCCGGTTAAAGTGCATACATACATGCACAAGTAAAGTCAATAGAGTAAAGACAGACACAGAGTCAAGTCAAAACTGATGCACTTGGTTGAAATGTTTTTCTTGTTTCTTTTTTTATGTCAAAATGACAGACAGCATTTGGAATTATCCGTCAATGTTTCAAAAATCGGTACAGTCGGGTTAAGTGATTGTTTGTGCATCACCAGAATTAATGACCCTGAGATGCCACTGCCACAGAGTGGTGCCAAAAGCAAGTTGCATTTTTAGTTGTAAATTATGTAAAATAGTCAACAGGAATGCATTTTTTATTAACTGTATCCCCTAACCCAAACCCCAAGCCTAAACCTAATCCTAATCGTAAGTGGAGTAAAATTGTAATTTTAGAGTGAAAATGCAACTTGCTAATCATGCTCAAAATTTCACCATTCTCCATCATCATCAATAAAAGTAGCGCTAGAGGGAAAAGTGATCACAGTAGAATTGATGCAAAAATGTCTGATAGGAGATGGTGCTTGTCAGTTATTTGGCAGTATTGGGTTGATTTCAGGTATATGAACTTTCTTAAGCAACATGTGGATTTCCTGTGTGATCATGTTGGAAAAATAATGAATTTTGTAATAATTAAAATTAGTGGTCGACCGATATATCACTGAGGCAATAAATCCGATGATATTCTGACTTTTTTAATTATTATTGTTTCTTGAGGGCACCAAAAATCGGCTGCTTGCATGTGAAGCGACTGAGACATGTAAACAACTAGTAACGGTTTGTTTTGTTGTGACATGCCATTGTGTTACTACAATAATAGACTGTGTCTTATTCAAATGGTCAGCATATATGAGCCGCGGCAGATGCGTTTGAGCTTATAATGTTAAAAGTGCTCGCCAGTTTCATTCTCCCTCTCTCTCCTTGCTTGTCTAATGATAAAAAGGCAAATATAAATAAAACTAATATCATATAACATCTGCACATATGCACATATCTCATTTAAACTAATGTAATAAACAAACCTCACAAATCTTGAGCAGATCCAGCATCATGTGGAGCGCTCATTTATTTACCTCTAAAGCATACATTCTATCAGCAGTTCCTTGTCACATTTAACTTTCTTTTCTAATGATAAAAGGCAAATATAAATAAAACTTCTATTATATATAATTTGCAAATATGCAGATATCTTGTTTAAACAGATGTAATTCACAAACCTCATGAAAACCCAGCATTTTCTTCCCATCAAGTGCTCATCTAATATCTTCCTCTGAAGCACGTATTCTATCTGCCAGAATCAAACCTTCAGGGTCAGGATATGTAAGTGCAGCGTAGTTCTAGCAGGAAGACTAGCAGCTGTACATCATCATACCATTAGCTAGGTAACTCCTAGCCAATCACATGTTACAGTGTGCTAACACGGCAGCTTCCACCACCCCACCACCACCAGCTGAGTCCCGTCCTGCACGGGGGTAGGCTCCTCGCCCCTGCCTGCTATCTCCGGCAGGATATGACGGTTCTGAGTACAACTTCTTCGGACTGCTAGACGGGGCTTACACCAAAGAGAGACATTACATTTCTGTTTTATATTCATCAAATATATGTCATCTTAAATTTCACTCTTGTCTTCCTGATAGAACAAAAGTTCCTCTGATTCACAAATCATGAAGGTCACTCTGTGACAATCCAAGCAGGTGATCCAGGCCGTTTAAACTGTCAGGAGATTGCTGCTCACGCTGGATCTGCACGAGCACGTGAGTGCAACTTCAAGGTAAAAGCACTTCATGTGTGCTATAAGTAAATGTCTTATTCACTATGCACTGTATGTGCAATTGGTTTGATTCTACATTTTTTTAGTAAATGTGATTGCTAATGTGGACATGGTTGCTGGACTACTGTGTGTACTGTTATTTCCTTCTTCCTAATATATTAACAATTTCTTCATGTGCAAATAAATTACAAAAATTTGAAGACTAAACAGAAATCAGAAGAAACTGATATATACCATTTAGAATACAATATTATTTTTTTAGATTATTTTTTACAAAGTTAAAGTTTTGTGTGAAATTGAGTAAATATAGCACTAAATACGAGATTAATATTTTTTGTTAGCAATTTTATGTTTATGTTATTTACTATATTAAATTGTGTGATATATTGGCCTATCGGCCACCCTGCTGTCTGGATATCAGCACTGGCCATTAACAAACCCATGTCGGTCGACCACTAATTAAAATGTTTCATATATTCAACTGGACTTCTAAGTCAATAAATAAATCTCTTATTTCTCTGGTGTGTGTGCACACATCTTGGAAAGGAGAACAAATGTGCATTTGCGCATCAGAAACATTAGACTAAATGTGAAACAAACTACAGCGATAAATTGCATTTACATAAAATTTGATAATTGTGAGTGAAGAGAGGCTGATGAGATTTAGAATCTATGTACATCGTAAACAGTGAAATATGACCATCCAGAAAAAGTGTCTGTATGTCCCTGTCCTCACTTATCTCTCTATTCAAACAGTGCTACTCTATGGCAGATAGCAAGGTGAGGGATTTGCCACACACATGGACAGATGTGTGCCGTACCCTGTCCTTTCGTTCACTCACTCTGTTCCCAAAGTCTGTTTGTTTAATGGGATTGCAGCCTGTCATCTCTAGAGATGGCAGCCATGGTGCAAAGTGTTTGGCTTTTAAAGGGCTGGTGCTCAAGCAGGTATGCAGGCAGTCAAGCTGAGCAGAGCCGTTTGTGTAACCAGTGTGTCTCATAATGGACTCCCACAATGCTCGGCTCCCCAGGACCCCAGTTCTCTCCCCACCAAAGTGTTTCTCAACAGGCCTGAATGGAAAATGGATGTTGATTTGATCTAGACTGTGTAATGACACCTTTGACACCGTCCTAGTGGGCAGTTTGATAAATATTTGAAAGGCGAGAGAAAGAAATATTTGATTATAACCCTCACCCAGTGGTTTTATGCAGACTTTTTAGGCCTGTAAATACAAGTTTTAAACAGGCCTTTAAATACAGTCATGTTTTTTGGGCTTGCAGGTTCTTGGCTCCCATAGGACCATAAAGTATGACCAACCACTAATATATGACAATTTTAAAGTTTTTTAAGAATATGTGATTTTTTTTTTTTTAGAATATGTTTTATGTTTTTAAGAAAATCATTCATTTGAAAGAAAGAATATCAACTGAACTTTTAAGAAACATCAGTAGTTTTTATGATAGTATGGAATATGGAATGTCACTGTAATTAAATATACAACTATCAGATGACATTCTACAATCAGAACTAATTACAGAATAATATAATCCGATTGTTTTATATATATATATATATATATATATATATATATATATATATATATATATATATATATATATATATATATTAAATAGCTTCAAAGTAGTTTTCTACTTTTTGTTAGTAGCTTGTAGTGTAGCGAATTACTTTTTTTTTTTTTTAAAGAGTAGCTTGAAGTTATGAGTAATTTGGAGCTTAGAAAGCTGCAATTTCAAAGTAGCTTCCCCAACATGAATACCATCAAGCACAAATGAGATTTGAGAGCTGCAGTGGAGGCAAAGATTTTCAGGAAATAATACATTTCAGTCTGTTTCACAAACAGAGCTATTGTATGACTTTAGAAAACATATACAATAGAGCACGAGTCTTTCGAATATGCGGAAGAGCATATTCATTGTATGGAAAAGAGCAGCTCTGAGATTCCAAATTTTCCTCCACCTAGACAGGCTGATCTCACAGTGAGTTCAGAAAGAGTAGGTCGACTTTTCTTTAGCTAAAATCCGTGTATAATTACTGAAATTAATAACACTGCCCTCCGTGGCCAAGTGTTGTTGGGTGGATGGGCACATGTGAGCTCCATTTTACAGGTGTAATGTCCACGTAGGGTCACCAAAAGCAAGACGTGAAGAGTGTTGTGTTCAGCTGTACAGGCATTAATACAGTGAAGAAAAATGCCTATTTTATAAAGTCTTTCACTTAACCCTAACCATTATTGGAGTAAAAATGTAATGTTAAAGGTGAAAACGCTCGTCACTGATTTTACAATCGCGGTTACTCTCTGGTCTCAACAAGATCCAAACCATGGTCTCCCCCGCTGCTGGCGCGATATGCTTCCGGACGCGACACGCTTCCGGGTGCACAACGGGTAAGCAACCGAACTTGAGCCGGTGCAAACTTATCTGATAGGAGATGACGGCGGTCCGTGAGTCGGCATAATGTCACTGATCTTAGTGTTCCGGAACTATCAGAAACAACACGCCGACCTCCCATGTGATCATGTTGATCAAGTAGTCCTACCTCAAAATAACAATTTAGATACTCAAGTACTGGATCCTTTACTGAAGAAGTCAGGCAAGTGCTTTAACAAAAAATACAAGCTTTACGTGTCTGCTGTGAAACCCTCCTACTGGGCTTCCGTTATATTAATGCATTACTGTAATGTCCCAACAGGGACAAATCGAAATTGTTGTCTGCAGTAATCGACAGCATGCCATTGATGCCGTTCATAGACATTAAGTGAAAAACAACCTGAATTTTGTTCTTTAACCATAAAAAAAAAGAAAAAAGAAACTGCACTCCAGCACAATCCTTTCTTAAATTACCAGTTATATTACACTCACTGAACACTCATGTTTGCAATTTACTCTGTGAACCCGCTTGTACATTGATTGTTATGTATGACCATGTACACTTGGATATTTGCTAGTGGCAAATACATAATCTGCTGGCTGCATCTGTACACACGCATCCACTTATTTTCTCCCCGTTAGCTAAAGGTCAGCAAGTGCTATCATGCAGTTTTGGAGGCATGTTCAATGTGAAGTTCCTGGTCTTATTGTTCTAATCTTGACAAGACCTTTTTATTTGACTTTTTCTTTATGTTTGTGTAAAAAGAGTGGAGGAAAAATTTGCATAGGTCATCTGCTGTTCTCCAAAAATAGTTATTTTTAGAGGTAAATTAAAGTAGTAAAGTTCGCTGGGTAGCCCGTCCTGTACCGTTTGTGCTATGGACATGATATGATATGATTTGACAGACATTATATTTCAAATTGGGCTGCTTGTCGACGAGAGCGATCAGAATTAGGATTTTTGCTAGGTGGACAATAAAACAGATGAAAACATCTGACTAATTGCACTGTGAATTCGGCAACAGTAGCTGCTGAAATTGACCTGTGCTTAATGAAAATTGAATCACTGCCCCCCCGCCCCAGTGGCTGAAACTGGAAGTGTTGTTGAAAATATTGGCACGTGTGAGCTCCAGTTTCTGTGTGAAACGTCTACAGAGTGGCACCCAAATATTGTCGCAACCCTTAACCTAACTGTCAGTGGAGTAAAAATGTAATTTTAGAACAAAAATACAACCTACGAATCAAACTCACCATTGCTTATGTGAACACAGGTATATCCCACAAGACGAGAACCAGTGTCTCAAAGGTTGCTCACACCATGTGCTATCAGTAGCACTAGAGAGAAACGTGTTCACATGTGAATTGATGCAAAAATGTCTGAGAGGGGATGCCGCTTGTCAGTAATTCGGCTGAATGGGGTTGATTTCAGGGTACATGAACTTTCGGAAGCAACATGTCAATTTCCCACGTGGTCATGTTGGAAAAAATCCCATAGGCTGACATTGAAAAAGAGATTATTATAGAGATGATGTTCTTTTAATTAGGCCAATAAGCAACCACTCAGAACACACTAGCAATCGCCACCCCCTAAAAACCACCCACAAAACCCTAGCATTGTGGTGGATACATGGGGATGCAACACTCAATTTTAGTTTGCATAGATATTGTGGCATCAGTTGTTGGGTATAAAACATCTTGGCATTTAGGGAAAAGATGTGGGACTTTTAACAACTGCTGTAGAGTGTTCACCAGTGCCACTTTCCCTTGAGTGGTGCAAAACCTGCCGAGGTATCCTTTACCGAAATATCTGATTGCATCCTCATAATCCTGAGTTAAAATTGCAAAACAATTACAAGTCTGAGCAAACAAGTCTAACTGTTTGTTCTTTTGTCAAGGTCTTCCACACAGGGCCTTAGGAGATTCTCTATACTACGACTGGTTGTTACCTCATAACACTGAGCTGCATTTACTGTACATTCATTTTTCTGACACAACTCTTAAACAGAAATTTTAATAGTGATTTGTGACTGTTAATCCAAGGCAAGGTGACAGAGATACAAATCAAACACAAAGGCTAAGCAACAAAATACCAACAGTACTGTAATAGCAATAAAATATTTATTATTTGATATTTCTGAATACTCAGGTAGTTCACCTTCCTACCAACTGTGTGAGAGTAAACAGAACCCTTGGACTTAGAAAGTGCGAGATGAGAACCACATCGCAATACCTTCCAAAAACATCTGTTTTCAGAAAATGCCTCACAAATCTTCATTAGGTTTCAATTTACAGTTACCTGCAATGCCTACTTGATCGCCATAGTATTCCAGGTATTTACACATAAAGTGTGTTTGAATAGACACTGGGATGCACAATATCAATGAATGAACAGTTTCTAAAATGTAAAAAGAAAAAGGAACAACCTTTGTATGTATGTGCGTACATCTTTAGATATTTACAAATCCTCTGTCCTTTTCAACAAAGTGGTCAGGATTTGAAATACCAGAAAGTCTGTATATAGTACTCAACAGTCTCAATATATATATATTGTGCCGAGAGGCCTATACTCAAATCAGCATCGCCCCTGGCAACAGTAATCACTGGCACAACCCTGGTGGATGAGACACACCTGCAACTCATCTCCCTCATCAAGAGAGGGAGATATAAGGGGAAGGAGAAGACCTGCAGGAGAGAGAATGGTTACTCTCTGTTTACCCACAGGAAGTGATTGACGCAGGACTCTCACGATACCCACACTTCGCGGACTTCCTCACTCATTCACCCTCATAATTCCTCGCACAGATTCAGCAATCACACCCACCTTCATAGACTGTGTTGTTCTTTGGATCTTCTCCCCACACCAGCTCACGCTAACTTCCAATCTGTAAATAAAATGCCCTCAGGGGTAATTTCACCTCCTTGTGTGTTCGTGTCTCATTACACTGCTACTATATATATATGATATATTTCATTTTTAATTGAAAACTTTTCAAAACTAATGGTGGATTTATTCAGTGTTGTAGTACTCGAGCGGTCTTGGTCTTGAGACCAATTTTTGAAGGTCTCATCTCGGAATCGACCACATTTTTACTAGGTCTTGTCTCAGTCTCAGTCAAAGAGGACATGGGATTTTATTTCAAGACCACAACTGCAGGGATATCACTAAATTGTCTGTACATTGTCTGATTTATTTGTTAACATCATTACTGTGATTGGATGTAAAACTTCCTGCTTCAAATGCAAGCAATAACTTGACTCATTTTTAATTTGCAAATCTTGTTACTGTTAACTGCTGTCACCCCTCCCCGCCCCCCTTCACATGCACTCCAGGAAAGTGAATGCGGGAGACAGGAGAAGAAACTGTGGCTGTCTGAGAGATGTCAGACAAGTCTTCTGTAATAAAATTGTGCTACCTAAACCAGTGTTTCCCAACCACTATACCCACAAGTGTGCCGTGAAAGATTGTCAGGTGTGCCATGGAAAATTATTAAATTCCTCAAAGTAAATATCCCCCCCCCCCCCCCCCCCCAAAGGCATAGAGAAGGCATGCCCACAAAATGATGCTTCATCATCACACTTGTAGTAAAAACATTCAGCCAGTGAACCGAATGAATGAATAGAATACAACAGGTGTATTGTTTTACTCACAGACTAAAAGCTGTTTATTTGTGCACAGCATAGAGTTACAGATGTTATGAACAGATGTGGCTACTTGTCGCGTTTCTCTCATGAAACATAAAAAGAATATGAGAAACTGTTACATACGAATACTAAAAGCAAATTGTCCTGTTTTAAACAAGTCCAAAAACACCGTGATTCGATGTGTAGATTCGGAGGTAGGCTACTGTAATCTTCACGGACCGCATTTGACATCTGAACTAGTGCATGGAGGCCGGACGGCTGCTCTGGGGTCATAGTGCCTGCAGAATCCAACTTCTGTCAGTGGGACTTATGTGTTTTATTTTCTCTCTATCAACAACGCGATTTTGACCTGGAGGGACTTATAGTCAGGTGCGACTTCATTTCTGGAAAATACAGTAAATACATAAATAAATAAAAATAAAAAATGTATTTGCTATGCCATTGCAAGAATTAATTTGCAAGAACAAATCTACAAATTTGATGGTTTTTCATTATCCAATTAGCGCTCTTGACATCTGTGACCTCATTATACAGCGTACCTATGTTACTTGCTTTTTTTGCATAGCCGAATTTCAAATATTATGAGTTCAAGCTACTAAGACAGACAGAAAACATGGGCAAGTTCTTGAAAAGGAAAACTATCGACGATGGTTATGTGGGATAGTGGTGTGTCATAGAATTTTTTTAATCGTAAAAAGTGTGCCGTGGCAGAAAAAAATGTCGGGAAATGCGCCTCCACTTATATTAAAAATTAACATTTTAAATAGGCTTCTTTGCTTGTTTGGCATTCTTTGTTCTATTTTCTAGATTTAGCTATGTGGTTAGCAAATTGCACACATTTATACAAGGCTTGTTGTTGGTTAAAAAAAAAAAAAATATATATATATATATATATATATATATATATATATATATATATATATATATATATATATATATATATAAGCTATATTGTTTAAGAAAAGACAGAGAAAAGTTTGATATATTCTGTACTTAATAATGGTTTCTAGGGGAAGAGTCATCCAGAAAACCTGATGTGATGCTTGCACAAAATTTTTATTGTTTTAGGTGGATGGTAATACTTGGAAAATGAGTGTTAAGTAAAAATGGTAAAGTTGATTTCAGCTCCTTAGTGTTTGTTTGTATTTGTTTGCTCATAGAAAATGATCTTTAAGATCAATTTGAGGAGTTCTTGCATGCTCCACATTTTACCGTAAGTGTGTCATGCAGTGTGGGACTCGCACTGGTCTGGTCTTGGTCTTGACTCGGTCTCGCTTTGCCTTGGTCTTGGTCTTGTCTTGGTCTCGATACACTCTGGTCTTGGTCTTGACTTGGTCTTGGTTTAGGTGGACTTGACTACAACACTGGATTTATTTAAACATTTTATCCAAATGGTTTAATTCTGAAATAAATTTAAATTAGATAAATGTGTTAAGTTACTAAATTCAATGGTGTTATTTATATTTAATTTTAATTATATTATTAAATGTTTTAATGAATTTTAATGTTAATATGAATCTAATTATTCATAAATAGAGTTCATCTTTGAATTCCATGATTTAAAAGAACCTATACAGGAATTTATGCTTTAGAAGCTGTCCCTAATTGATATTGTTCATACTAGTTTCTATCCATACATAAAACAAATTATGTTTGCAAGAATTACATTTTTGGTAATGCCTATGTACAGTATACAAAATCATATTGAAAATACTCTTAAAAAAAATATATATATATAATAATAAAAAAAATAAAAAATAAAAAAAACTTAGGGAAAGATACGACTGCTGTTCAGCGTGCTTTTTAACTAGAATTTTATCAATGCTTTATTTTCCAGTGAGCGTTTGCTTGAGTTTTCTGTTCGCAGCATTAATCAGAGCAATGGCCTGTAAAGATCCCATTTTAAAAATAGAGAGAGTGAAAAAGAAATCATTGTGGTACATTAGAGTTGGTTTAACCAGCATGCAGTGTACTTAAGGTTGTGTTGAAGCTTCTAGGCTCGGGAAAACAACCTATTTTCCCATGAACATACTGTGAGAAACAGTGGAAAGGTTGTTGTTGAAACCGAACTAAAACCTCAAAAAGGGGCAGATGTTCATACAACATGGGAACCATGTGTTGCTGAATCAAAAATCAGGAACTATAGTGTTTAATAGTAGCCTTGCTTGGCTGGTGGTTGATTAGTTTATTTGCATGTCAATCACCCCGTAATAAAAGTTACTTTGTCATCGGAGATGTGGCCTTGCGGGTAAAACCCATGCAAGTTCAAATCTGGCATTTGATACAGTAGTTTTACTTTACCTCATGCCTAACCACACCTCTTAAAAGTGGTAATAACATTGTAAGGGGCTATTCACACAGGACACATTCTTGTATCCATCTGGGCTGTTTTTTTTTTATTGTGATCACGTGCTTGGTGGACATCTTTGCGTGTATTTAACCACTGTAGTCTGATTACTTTTATGCTGCTTTTACAATACGTGCTTTTTGGACCTTCTGAGTTCTGGTCACCATTCACTTGCATTGTGAGGACCAACAGAGCTGAGATATTCTTCTAAAAATCTTTGTTTGTCTTCAGCAGAAGAATGAAAGTAATCCACATCTGGGATGGCATAAGGGTGAGTAAAGGATGAGATAATTTTCATTTTTTGGGTGACCTATCACTTTAAAAGCTATTAAGCGTTAGGACTGGGCATAAAAAATTTCAGATATTCACCATATATTCACAGTGATTGTTCTCGCGATATAATTCTTATTTTTAATTATTATTTTATTTTTTATTTTTTTTTGCATGTCTAGGATTTCCACTGACACCTAGTGGACTGGATGCTGCATCATTCAAACTTAAAGGTTTTCAGTTACTAATGCCTTTGTAAAAATTCACTATTCACAGTCAGCCATGATTAATTTAATCCATTAGTGAAAGTGTCCAACAACAGGGTGGTTACTGAGATTAAGTGAGTAGTATTCCCCTGGTCATGTGGTCCTAACATGGCAGCCCACATGAGGGGACCCTCTCCATGTAGAATAAAACAGCTTAATAAGGTTACTAATATGACTGGATTCTTCATCTCATGTGAGTGGTCATGATTCTATACATATGTTTAAAAAATTACCATTTATTTCTTATAGAGTACAATGTTTTTAATAAGAAAAGGAAAATACTGAGTGCACCTTAAAGCAACGTAGTGAATGTCACACTGATTTTGATGCACTATTTATTTAGCCATTAAGTTTCTTATTAAAAGTATCATTAGACAAGTTTGGCAATGTGAGAGTGTTAAGACAAGTTTTAGAGATGTTTTAATGGCTTCTCTGATTTACACTGATTTATTTCCGTGACTCAATTCAAACTCACTGTTTCAATTAATCAATTCAAATCTCTTATTCAACAAATAATTTGCGCCTTTACTGTATAATATTCACTGTTTCAGTGATTTCTGTTTCTGATTAATAACCAGAGTATTTTACACAACCATCTTACACTCACTAGTATTCATTCACCTTATTCAGCCCCACCCCTTTTCAGCATGCTACACTTCCAGGTTTTGTCTTCTAAATTCTGGTTTCTATTGAAGCTACTGAGAAGAGTTGATCGAAATGGAATACGTGTGGGAGCACAGAAAGTATTTTTAACCAAGAGGTGATGCTGTGAGGCTACAGTACCCCTCTACTACGTGAGGGAGGTGTTTTGCTGTCACAGTAAAGGCGGTCGCTTACCAGACGAGAAGCTCTACACCAAGTCGTGTAGCGGGTAGGACACAGCACAGGTATCAAACACAGGACACGTCAATGCGGTTCAGGTGGCAGACAGTAGACACAAAAGATCATCATGGTTACTTGCGTAACCTCCATTCCCTGATGGAGGGAACGAGACGTTATGTCGATGTAGTGACACTAGTCGTCACTCTTGGGAGCCCGAGACACCTCTGGTCTTTGATAAAAGGCCAATGAAAATTGGCAAGTGGTATTTGCGTGCCACTCCCCCGGACATACGGGTATAAAAGGATCTGGTATGCAACCACTCATTCAGGTTTTATGCTGAGGAGCTGAGACAAGGTCCGGCCATTTCAGCGGGTAGTTCAGCGTTGTGGCAGGAGGGACACAGGACAGGCTAGCCCAGTCGTGGCCTCTTTTCCCCTTCTTGTTTTCCACTCCCTAAAAAAGAAGGGGGATTATCCGACTGGGCCGCCAGGTCTAGTTGGGGGGTGTCCCTCCTAAGGGGAGGACACCGTGGAGACCACACCTCGCCCAAAGGGGGGGAGATATTTAAGTGGAAAAACACGTCTTGCCGACCATGTGGAGAGTCTCATGGTAGATCCTACCCAACGGGGGTAGAGTTACTACAAACATGGAGACTGTGGCAGAGGGAGCTCTGCCGAAGGAAGACGCAGTTTGCCAACAGGGAAACGAATTAGCGGAAAATATACATTGCATGGGGTTACCTAACAGGGAACCGCCACAAGCGGAGCACCTACCCCAGAACAGAGCTCTTAGTTAGCACGTGTACTGGGCCGGCAGCGAGTCTCTCCGAAAACTCGACTGCCACAGGGCTCGGAGGAAGTCATCCAGGGAACATAGTTTGTGAACACTACTGGGAATCAATGGCGCACATCTTCAGCTCAGAGGAGGTGAAAGGCGCTATGTGCAAGTGATACGCCCGGCCGGCTATCCCGGGCTTATCCTCTTGTATTGTGTGCCACTACCTGGGACAAAACCGTTTCCACCCGGAGGTTGTAGAACCTTGCAGAGGTGTTGGGTGTTGCCCAGCCCGCTGCTCTGCAAATGTCTGTTAGAGAGGCACCCCTGGCCAGGGCCCAGGAGGCCACTATACCCCTGGTAGAATGGGCTCGTAGCACACAATTGTCATCACACAATTTTTAAAACATTTAATTTTAGGTTAAATTGTTGAACACAGAATATAAAATAAACATACAGTTTCACTTGTACAGTATATGTGTGTTTATGTTTCCTATATAGCAGCACTCCCTCTTCCCGATTTGAGACATAAAATCTGCTCAATTTAACTGTAACTTTTGCCTCTAATTTCAGTTGTTATGACATCCCCTGAACACATTACAATACTCATGATAACTTCCGGCAACTTTAGAATATGTAAATCCATTTCCCCTGCGTATTACTCTTTGACATCAACACCATAGATATCTATTTAGCAACCGCTAGACCAGAAGTTCAAAGACAAAATTTTCTGAGATGGCTGTGCTAGTTTCTCTGGTGCACAAGGTCAATAGATCAGTACAGCCTTATGTTTCTGTCCTTACCCAGGTCAGATATTTTAAATTGAGACATTCTGCTGTGGATAATTCTATTGATAGGCTTACATCTAGGGATAGTCTATGATACTTTTAATCTTTCAGATTGGCTTTCTTTGCTCTGCTGTCTTTGTTTGCTTCCCCATACAGCGGTAGTGTACCGTGCTTTTACCCAGTTTGCAAATCAGTTCAGTTTATCAGAAGTTAATGCAAGTTGAAAACGACACAAAATGAAAAATGTGGAGACTGTAAAGCAGTTTACCTCAACACATCTAGCAAAATATAACAAGCATAAAAGACTGTGATAATTCTTTACTTGTCTTCAGTAATTGGATTACCTGTTTTCAGGGTTTTTATGGAGCACCATGACACCACGATATTTTTCCTTAAATATGAAAAATATACAAATTGTAAGGAGCCTTTCCACCAAAGATGATTAGTATGACTTACATAGCCATGTTTGAAATTTTTATTGTTTACAAAATTGGCAGGCTTGTTCATACCCACTGTAGAACAGTCTTATTCATGTAAATCACCGGGAAATTTGCCTGCTTGGCAAACAGTAATTGGATGACATTTTCTGTACATTGTTTTTCCAAACAATTTGAGTTCATTTCCCCACTCCCTGTTTTCAATCCGAGAGAGAATGAAATAATGTTGACTGGTCTGGCACCAGATCTAGCAGGGTGACGGAAGGTAAAAGCTGCCTCAAGGAAAGTTAACTTGATGTTACGGATTATACAGATAATCCTCCAGAATCGTCCAAACAGGGAGGCAGATTAGATAAACAAACATTAACCGAGAAAGCATTTAAGGACAACCTGGTGAATATCACGGGTCAAAGTGACTGTGATCCATCATTAGACCACCAACTGTATTGCTAGTTAGATATTTTCCCAAAGAGAATAGCTAGAACAAAAATTCCAGGATAGGATTATGGAATATGGGATAATTAACACTGGAACAGTGATACAGTTATAGAGTGGGGATAGTGAATGGTATTAAACTGTGACGTCTGTATGTTTGAGGTTAAAAGGAAAGCTCGAGAGGGGAATCACTATTTCCTTTTAAAAAGATAAGCCCGTGGTGGACTTTCATTATGGCCACGGCTGCTGTGTGATTTAATCTGGGTTTAATCTCCACCGCATATGGTCCACTCCATTAAGGACATAGTGATAGATGGCAGCACAACTATCAACATGCATGGATCTAATAAGGATGACATGCATGAATTCAGTATATCTTTAATATGTGCTGAAACATTGTAATGTGATGTAATTCTTGCGTAAAAAATAATCTATAGATTAGGCCTATGCTTTGATATTAATCAAGCTGGTGATAAAATTGAGCTGTTTAGAGTTGAGATTGGGGAATATATAGAATATTTAGGATACATTCAAGATACATTTTATATTGGCAATAAAATTAAGCAAGACTGATTCATGATTTTAACTCTTTTTAAATTCATGATTTGAACATATATATATATAGTTTTGTTATATGCATATAAATAAGATTAAAAATCATTGTATTTATTTAGTGGAAAACAACGTGGAAAACATGCCTTGAGTTCTTACAGTGCACTGCCTAGACCTGTTAAGAGTTTACTTATAAAATGAATTTAAAAACATGTAATTTCAAAAATTGGGAGGTGAACTGATCATGAGAAAACGCTTATAACTAGTGCAAGATATATTAAATTTATGTATTCTAATTTTATGTTACATTGCACATTCCCATTGCTGCTGCCAATTGCCATTACACTGCATATTCCTGGTAAAAAGCCAGTTAGAGAATTATTGCCCATAATAACCAGTGCAAATAATTAATGCGTTATTGGCTATTGGTCATGAACATACTAGATCCCTCTGGCACCAAAATGATTGACATCAGAATCAATACACTAAATTACAAGATCAATTTTGAAAAATGCTAGGTTGCATTCAAAACCACTTTTACAAGATCGGGGGTGTTAAACACAGCCAAACAACTCTTTTGTGTACCTTTGAAGGGCAATGTAAATTTATACTTTTTGCACCACAAAACAAATACATTTTATATGTAATGTCTGAAATCACTGCCTGTTCTGATTACTTTGATGTAATCTGTGAACAGTGTTGGGGAGTAATGAAATACATTTAATGGGATTACATATTTAAAATACAAAATATAAGTAACTGTATTCCACTACAGTTACAATTTAAATCATTGGTAATTAGAATACAGTTACATTCAAAAAGTATTTTGATTACTGAAGAGATTACTTTGCATTTTATTGTCATTTGTTTCATTTAATATTTAGTCCTTTCAGATGTTAATCATTTATACATATAAAAGATGCGATCCAAAGTGCATTTGAACAGCAGTGAAACACTTTCTTATGATGTGTTACATTCATACGAACAGACAGAGAAGTAAGTTTGAAGTAAGTTTGAAGTAGAAGAAATAGAAATAAACCTTGTGTAAACTGTAAGCTTTACGCTAAGCTAAAATGCTATTTCTAGCCATTTTACATGCACATGTTGCCAGGCATGATCATATATTTTTATCAAGAAAATTCATGTTGGATCATAATTTCTTTTTTTCTAGTAAGACCTTTGATATTAGGGCAAAAGTCATAGTCTTGATAATATTTTTTGTATTGTTTTCCTGTAAAAATATCTAAAAATCCTTAAAACAAGATCAGTTTGATTTATCATGCTTTAGATACAACATTGCATAAGAATTTTAGGTTTTTCAGAGAATGTATTTTTAACATGCGTATTTTGTCTTACTGTACTGGCAGAGTTTTTATAGTCAAAACAAGTGAAAAAAATCTACCAGTGCTGAAGAAGCAATCCAAAGTATTTAGATTACATTACTGACCTTGAGTAATCTAATGGAATATGTTACAAATTACATTTTACAGCATGTATTCTGTAATCTGTAGTGGAATCCATTTCAAAAGTAACCCTCCCAACCCTGTCTGTGAATATGTTTTATTAAATTCAAAAAGGTGAAAACGTATTTATTTCCCAACAGAAGCTTTCTAAAGTAAGAGTTGAAGCATTTAAGCAGTGGGGCAAGTGTTGAAGTCGTCAGTCTCTTGAGTCTTTGCTTTCAGACTGTTGTACTGCAAATCTATCAGTTCTGTTTTAATGTTCTTTGGCACACTGTCTACAGTGGCTGTAAAAGACGTGCTGAAAATGTCAAAGGTGGACTGTTGTGCTTTGAGATGAGCGAGATTCAATTTAGCAATGCAATCAGCACCTGGAAATACATCTGAGACTTGAGCATCATTGATCGTTAGGTAAAGTGGGAATTGTGCAAGGAGCTCCTGTTGTCGCTATGGCTCCTGTAGACACTGTTTCAATTAATAACCTTTAAAAGAGCCTTACATCTCTGTTATTATGTGTTTGTGCACTGTAACATCTTATTCAGTGTGATAGGGTGCTTACTATAATTACATAATGCCCACCCCACTGGCATGCCATCTCTGATTTCCTTCAATCTGACAACAAAAACAATTCCGAGAAGTTTCTTGTATTACCAATTCCAAGAAGTTCCTCAGTAACCTTAGGCTATGTCCACACTAATATGTTTTCATTTAAAAACATATAGATTTTGCTTTTATTTGGATACCTTATGACATTATGATGCATAACTGTAGGTGGGCTTGTATGGGTGGGGCTTGGTGGGTGGTATGGTGCTTACAGTGCTCATTTTTGTGTAATATGAAATATCGCTGAGGAGCCAATTTTAAATATGCCTAATGGGTGTCCATTTTTTTGAAGGCCCACACAAAATCATGCTTACACCCCTGCTAATCACATACTTTAGCGCCTCTTTTTGATTTATTAGTTGTGTTTGCAAGCATCAGTATTACTATTGCGGGCCCTTACCTTAAGTAACTCGTTTTGCCGCATTTGTTCCTCAGACATGAATGCTATTTCATGTTGTCCAACTTGTTGAGATGTGCTTTTACATTCCATGTGGCAGAGGATAAAATTGGTAAACAAAAATATACTTACACTGACAAAATATGGCAACCTAGTGTCAAAGAATCGACGTTGCTGTAACGACATTTTACATACTGAGTTTTACATGACACGTTCTACGTTTCCTGGTGAAATTAACACTAAAGGTGCTACAACAACTGTGCACTTTGCCACAAATCATGAGTACAATGGCTAATTATGACTTTAAAAACACTTACAGTACAGTTTATTATGTTATGATATAGAAACTCTTTTACACCACACATCATTTGAAAAACAATACATTTTAATCTTTGTATTACAGAGCCACCAACATTTATACACTTATTCCAATGTGATCAGCTTGCACGGTAGCTCACCTGATAGAGTGTTGGACTTTGGACTCAGAAATGTCACATTTACTTTTACGACACTAGCGGTTAGGTTTAGGTGTTGGTTAAGGGTAAGGATGTATGTTTTGTTTACCGCTCGTTTGCTTTTAGGAAACTATTGGTTGGGTTTAGGTTAAAGTTTTAGGTTAGTGAGGTACATTTTACTCATTAAAAACGGCATCTAACAGTGACGTTCACAACCTCGTCTGATTATGACACCATTTCACTTGCTTTTTGCACTCCTCACTGGACATTTCACTGTAAAACTGCAGTAAACATTTACTGAGATCAGGCTGGAATTAGTATTTATTTTATTTTATTTGGGCAAGTAAGCAACCACCCAGAACACTTTAACATCCATTTAGCAATGCCCAAGCAACCACTCAGAACTCCACAGCAACCACAAAGCAATGTGCTAAAATCACTCAGAACACTATAGCAATGCCATGGTAAATCTCTTTCATCAACAAATTTGTTTATTGATGGAATATCAACTGTACCAGTTTCCTTCTGCATCGGTATAGCATTTCTATCTACACCCACAAATCCTTGTCTCTCGTCACACCAATTTTTCACTGGCTAATTTTACTTTATTGAAGCCTCTTCCATCTTGCTCTGAAATGTCCCAAAATTCCTCACTGACTGACAATTCGGTTTGTTCTCCTCTGACAAATGTGCTGTGTCACTGATGTCACAGCTTTCATAACTGCCAAAATTGCCTCTAAACCACTTGTTTGTTCAGTCAGCTATTATTTCAGGCTTTTGGTGCAGTCTGTCTGTGATGGTGTCTAGATAGGTTGACCTTTTCAAATGCTTGTCTGTTTGCTCATCATGCTTGTTGTGGTGGTGTTAGCCTGGTGGTTAAGAATTTGGGCTGTTGACGAATAAAGGTGTCAAATAGTCACCCAGGTAGGATGACCAATGAGCTGGACAGGTACTGAATCATTTAGACAAATATGTGAATCGGTTTTACAGTTTCTTTGAAAAGAACTGATTCAAAAGGAAAATTCCCTCTAAAATGAGATTTATTCTATGCATGAACAATTTAACCAAGTAAATATTTCAAAGCAGAGCCCAACTAGAAAATGTATATTCATTACAGAAATTTGTATGACTTCTAAGATTCTGTGTCAACAATTTATTTTCTTCTCGTTTTTAATTAAAAAACTTCCGTTTCTTCTTATTAAATATTTTTTTTTTCTTAGCCTTCAACCTCATTTGAAATAGGGATGGGCATGAGCACTCAAGTACCCAAGAACTCAGAAGTGATAGCAATGATCGATCATAAAAACAGTGATCGATAATGACAATGCGTGACGTGACTTTTCATTAAATTTGAAATTCAGTGACAACTACATGACAACTAAACACAAATGTGTCAAAGAGTGGCCTTATTTGTAATTTTGAGATTAATTACACATGATTTTTGTGATTTTAGCTTGATTGTCAACAGAGACGTCTCATAGCAACCGAACTGATAAACGATGGTGTATTGTTAGCGTTTGTTGTACAGGTTTACGAAAAAAAAAAAAAAAGTTTAATTCGCCATGTTTTGAACACCTGTCTCTGCAAACGTTTGCTGAACAAGTTTTATTATCATGTAATGTAGAAACTTTGACTCATTAGTGTATATTATTTAAAAAAAGTGAAGGTTTATCATTGACTGTAAATCTCCCTCGGTGCCGGCATGTTTGCGTGAAGTCACACACCTGCATCTCGGCGAAATCAGAGCTGAAGATTTCCGCACAAGTTTGTAAGTTCAATTTAAAGTGGCGTTCCTTTGCAATTTTCCCAGTATATAGTTTGAAATTCAGAGTTAAATGTGAGGCAGCATAAATCACTACAGCAACACAACAACTCCATCTGTCTGGGGCAAAGACAGCACTCTACACTCTGGAGAAGCATGCACACACACGCACAAGGCGAAATCTTTCTTTCAAACAACTGGAGTGCAGCTGAATGTAACAGAACGTAGGGTCTTCAAAACTATTTTTTACTTAACACTGTGTTTTAAAAACACGATGGTAATGGCGTATCCAGTCACGCCAGCCACGGTTCGCAGATACACGGTTCAGAAACAGTGGTGCACACTTACTAAGCTTATTACGGTAACCTGAAGGAAAAACAGAGACACACGTTCTGATAATTGTTTCATTGAATTGGCCAGCGAGTCTTTACATAATGACAAAATATGATAAATTATATTTTAATTATAACATTTTTTGTACTTATTTGAACAGACTATGTTATAACAGCCTATAATACTGAATATGCGAGACACTGGAACAATGAGGCGCAATGCAGCAGCCAAAGATGTATCACATATACAGTATGTACGTATGTATGCCCATCCCTAGTTTGAAAATGTTTGAAAACATGTTTTTTTTTTTTTTTTTTCTTTAAAAAGCTGCAGTTGTCCTACCTTAAATCCCTGCTGCTCCAACCTCATGTCAATACTATAACTTTGTCTGCTTGTCCAAGCTTCTTATATTGTTTTATTATGTCTGTAACTGTAAACATTGGGGCTTTTTCTAAATGGTGGCCTGAAAAAGGTCAATATGAAGCCAAATAATAAGCACATTAAAAACTAGATTCTAAAGAAAATGTGGGTGGTGCTTCCCAATGCAAAATCGCCTCCACGATGGCTGGTAGTTTTGGATGGTTTCCACTCCAAGAAGTTGCTACAGTATGTGTTTGCTAAGGTGTTCTGAATGTTTTTACCCTGTTGCTATGTGGTTGCTAGGGTGTTCTGGGAGGTTGCTTAGATGTTGCTTGGGTGTTCTTGGTGGATATTAGAGCATTGCAATGTAGTTGCTAAGGTGTTCTGAGTGGTTGCAAGGACTGCTACGTGTTGTTAAGGTGTTCTTGGGGGTTACTAGGGCATTGCTATGTGAATGCTAGGGTGTTCTGAGTGATTTCTAGGGATTTTCTAAGGTGTTCTGGTTTGTTGCTAAGGCGTTGCTATACAAAAGTTTGGATTTTCTGGGTGGTTTCTAGGGAGCTGCCAAGGTGTTCTGGGTGGTTACAAGGGTGTTGCTATGTAGTTGTTCTAGGTGGTAACTAAGGTATTACTATGTAGTTACTAGTGTGTTCTGTGTGGTTGCAAGAGCATTGCTATGTGGTTGCCAGGGTGTTCTAGATGGTTTCTAGGGAGTTGCTAAGATGTTCTGAATGTTGCAAAGGCATTGCTACAGTATGTGGTTGCTAGGGTATTCTGGGTGGTTTCTAAAGCCCGCTATACACTGTAGGACTTTTACAGTCCTTTAAGATTGTTACTTGTCAGACTATATATGTACGCATTGAGATTGCCATGGCACACTGTGCAACATTATTTCATATTGTACGATACACATCGGTGGTCCCAATCATCCTGTTCAGTGAACGTGATCGTTATTATAATAGAAGTATATAGATCGTTAATAATGAATAGAAGCGAAACGGTGAGATTTGCCCAGAGGAGCATTTTTTCTTTCTTTCTGAAAGTCAGGGCATCAGGATTTCCATTGCTCCAATACCACTCCATCACCTGTCAATTAGGCTTTTAATAAGACGTCCTGATCACAATTACACAAAATTATAGATGTTGAGAATGAACGCCAGTGGGGGAGGTAGCCTACAGTAATAATTAGCTACCACAAGCAAAGATTCATTGTGGAAAATAGAAGACTTGTGGCCCGAAAAATGACAAAGTTCTGCTTTCACATAGGGAAAACAAAAAAGGTGGGTTATAGTACATCTTTCTCCTCTTTTAGATTAGCAAACTTTAGGCCACACAAAATTTCGAAAATTCATGAAGGCTAATCATTTCTTGCACTTGCAAATTCCCTATGGATAATGCACAAACATGACATAGATTTCTATAATTGTATCCAGTTGTATCTGCTGATTTGGATTAAAACGTCCCATAGATACTTAACAATATAAATTGTGTTGTGGAGTGGTGTGAATCTTAACTAGAAGTTTACAGATGCTTAAAGTAAATTTATTAAAAGTAAAATAGTAATTAAAATAAAGTTGTAAGGAAAATGCATGATAAATGCAAAGAAAAAAAACGTGTTAAGAAAATGCAATTATTTATTTATTTTCATTTTGTAAGCCCTGTATTTAATTCGGGGAATAATGCTTTCATATTGCTGACGTGTTACACTTTTCTCCAAGTATTTTCTGCTTATTTATTTATTAAATCTTTTTATATAAAATTAAAAGAAGAAAAGACATGGTAACAGAGCTTGAGTAGAGTGATAACTGGGCACAAATGTTGCTGTGGTGCAGTCGCGGAGCAGGCTTCTTTCCAAGGAGCTCAGTGGGGTTTCTCAGTAAACAGTGAATCGGGGAATGAGAGAGGAGCGGACTATCTCATCTGGCCATCATAATAACAGTCACACTGTACGAATGCAATGCTAAATTTCTGACACTGCCAGAACTTCGTCGGAGGCTAAAGATCATCGCAAAGGCTATTAATGAGCCATTGGTGAGCATGTCATATATACTGGGTGGTTTCTCAGGTGTTCTGGGTGATTATGGTGTTAAGGTGTTCTGGGCACTGCTATGTGATTACTATTAAGGTATTGGGTGGTCGCAATTGCAAGGGCATTGTTATGTCTGAGCAGTCTCATGATGAAAATGCAATCCTTGTGACTTTTTTCCTGCATCATCAAAATGTCTTTATGCTGTTCTCACCTCATTTTGGACGATTCTGTCACAGTCTCTGCAGTCTCTGGATTTATCGGGTTTAACCGCAATATCGTTCATTATTCTTAGAAATTTGGGTTTAGTTACATTACCAAATTGATTTTCTAGATGCCCTAACCCAAACCCATTCCTAAACCTAACCACTTATAAACATGTAAGAGGCAATTAAATGTAGTCATAATAATTTGATTTACATTAGAGTATAAGTCAAGTCAAGTCGTTTTTTTTATATTTTTAGAGGTTTTTGGTCCAATAATTAGTACCTCTGTTTTGTCAGAATTGAGTAGGAGGAAATGTCTGGCCATCCAATCTTTGATTTCATTGATACACTCTGCTAATTTGGAGAATTGTGAAATTTCGTTGGGTTTAGAAGAAATATAAAGTTGGGTATCGTCGACATAACAGTGGAAACTTATTCCACGATTCCTGATAATATCTCCCAGGGGAAGCATATATAAGGAGAAAAGCAGAGGCCCTAAAACTGATCCGTGTGGCACTCCATACTTAACTTTTTTTTATATGACAATTCCTCGTTTACACATACAAAGTGGTAGCGGTCTTATAAATAGGGCCTGAACCATGCTAATGCAAGTCCACTAATGCCAACATAATTCTCCAGCCTATTCAAGAGAATGTCATGATCTATGGTGCTGAAGGCAGCACTAAGATCTTAATGCACTAGAAGAGAAATGCAGCTGCGATCAGATGATAAGAGCATGTCATTTGCAACTCTGATAAGCGCAGTCTCTGTACTGTGATGGGGCCTAAATCCTGACTGAAATTGTTAATATATACAATTTCTCTGTAGAAATGAACATAGTTGGGAGGACACTACCTTTTCTAGTATTTTAGACATAGATGGGAGATTTGAAATTAGCCAATTCACAAGGCTCAAACTGTGGCTTCTTAATAAGCGGTTTGATAACTGCCATTTTAAAGTTTCTTGGGACATGTTCTAAGGATAGACAGGATATTCAATGTTGGTAACTGAAGTCACAGAAGAACCAGATAATATTCCAATTTGCTCTTTTTGTTGCAATTTCTTGCAATAATCACAATAATTGTAATGTTGAAAGCAAAAATCACTCACATCTACAGTACAGGCTAATAGTGTTGACATTCTAGTCTAAGAAATGTTTCCTCTTCAGTTCTCAAACATTAGCCTGGAGTATATTATGGTTGTGTCAATAATTGTGAAAATGTATAAAAAGTTTCATAATCATGACAGGAAAACCATTAGAGACTACTGAAATTAGCCTTTTGTAAACTAGACTTTACTTTCCCCAATTTTTCACATCTTTTATTTATTTATTTTTTTTAAAAAAAATTTTATTTCAGGAAAACCATTGTATATCACTACAGTGGAGGCTTTGACATGTGTTCATAGCTGGATGTATTTATCCTCTTTTATCTCTCTGTTGGTCAGGAAGGCAGCAATTACAGGGTTTTCATATATTGTGTGGGCAGCAGAGACAATCTCTCCTCTCCTCCCCTTAGTAAATGATGCAATCCTGAAACACTGTAGCACCCCACTGTTTCTCAGACGGCCAGTAAATTTAATTAGAAAAGCCAACATAGGATCAGAACATTTTCTCAGAGTCTGATTGAAGAACTGGTTACAATAAGACCACAAGTGTGGACGCATAATAATAAAAAATCATGAATGAATTTATACAGATATATACAGATAATGCAGGGAGATCTAATTTGTGTTTTGTATGTTTGGATACACTAACCCTAAAAATGTCAACTTATTGACAGTATCTAAAATATGTACCATTTGACAGATGTACAAGAGATAGATATAAATCTTTATGAATCCTCTGAAGAACTGATCGAATTTAAATTGCTGGAACTTTTGCTATGTACTCTGATATTATCCCACATAGCAGGACTCTTATTTATCAGTAAAGTATACATTATCAAATCAGTAAATGATAAATAAGAACAGAAAAACTTAACCATTATTTCAAACCGTTATGTCAAATTAAGCAAACGCAGTATTTGCGTTAACTGTGTGTGTGTGTGTGTGTGTGTGTGATGAGAGAGAGAGAGAGAGAGAGAGAGAGAGAGAGAGAGTGTGTGTGTGTGTGTGTGTGTGTGTGTGTGTGTGTGTGTGCTCATGTCCGAGGACTTTGTGTATGCAAACACTCATCCACATGTGTGCTCATCTAAAGGGTTGGGATGTTCCTGAACAGTTAATACTTCTGTATTTTGTAGTCTAATCTATTCATTTCCAATGGCCAGTCATTTTTGACCAGGAACACAACAAGTGTAACAAAGTTAAATAAAACCAATAAAATTTAAAGAAAATTGTCCAAGTATATTAAGATTAAATAAAAACAAAGCAAAAAAGTCATCCGGTTCAAAATGACCTTAAGAGTTAAATAAATTTAATGGCGTTAATCAAATTTAATTAAATGCTTTATTAGTAAAACAATAAAATTAGCCTAAGAATTTGATTCATTCCATATTCTATGAACTCTAAAAGGATTCATATTTCACATACATATGTATCAAACTATAAAATAAAATTTGTGAGCTAGAACTACACAAGAACTACATATAATTACCTACTGTATTAATACCAATGAAATCACTTGTGATGATTAGTATTTGTGGTATCTATAATATGTCTTTACATTTTAGTACACACATCAAATGAACATGTTGGACAACTGCAGCAAGAAAAGTGATTATGCAAATGTTGTACTTTTTGTAAGAATATGTAAGAATTTGTGACAAGTTACATAGCAATAAATATCATTGCATTGCAAATGAAAAGTGTGTGACATCCACAATAAATAATAATAATAATAATAATAATAATAATAAAAAAAATTTAAAAAAATACATAAACACTTTACAATTATAATATAAGTAACAAAATGCACAATTTGAATCTGGCTGCAAGTGAATCTTGCTTTGGCCAAAAGACAACTATGACCATAAAGCCTAATTTATACTTATTGGGTGAACAGGCTTCTTTTAGTTTGTCTAAAAAGCATGTCAAATTGCAATGATGTTTTTGTTCTGCCAAGGTGTTCTTTTGGTGATATATTTTCCTATTCGCGCACATATCTGAAATTCTTGTCCCAGGAGAACTCATCTGGATGAAAAGCATTAATCATTGGTTAAAATGAATGTGGGTCTGCCAGCTGAGGAGTAGCTTTAGCAAGTCAGTTCATTCAGCTTTGGAATGCTCCTGGGCATATATTTTTCTATGTAAACAAGTGGCATGCCAGTGCAGTTCCTATCTACTTGAATGGGGAAAGATCGAAATCTCCAAAATGGTTGGCAGAGATTAAGATCAAAGAACATATTTCAAATCAGCAGTAAAATCTGGCAACACTGGTTTCATAAATTGTGCTTCTTTATCACAGATTATGCTAAAAAAATAAATTTTCCCTGCTCGTATAGCAAATGCGCATGAGCATTCTCGAGTTGATTGACAGGCGATGTCTGTATCTAAAAGGTGATTGACTCTTTTACCTGTAAGACGGGACTTCCTTTCTACATCCGTTGACCATTGGCCGTTCCAATTTTTCCAAATAATTTTAATAAATGTGTCCTGTCTCTGCTAAATAGTCTCTGGGAGTAGTTACCTGGATACTATTGTTAAAGATGCAATACAGTATATAACAATTTTCATGTAATATTCGCCTTTTTTTTTTTTTGCCAACGTGTGAACGACTTGTAGTGCTACTTAAAAATTGAGCCCTTCCCGGACTTCCTAGGTTGCCAAATAAAACCTGTAGACTAATTTTCATGCGAAGGGAACAGGTCACTTTTGCCGAGAAAATCCAAAGGATGTGACGTTTATGCGCGCTCCCGAGAGCCTTGCCTCAGACTGTAATAGCTTCTCTTCCGCTATTCAACAACGACAACAAACTGCAACACTAGGTAATGTTATCTTAGAGATGGATTCCAGCAAATGTCCAGCTCCCAGCACAACACCGACTCCTACACAAACTGCGTTTAAGCCCAAAAAAAAAAAAAAAAACAACAAAAAAAAACATTTATCTATTTAATCCCGTCTGGCTAAGCGGGAACGTGATCGTGGTCGAGCGAAAACTAGAGTGAGTGCAGGGCATTTGATTCCTGGAGGGACCCTGAATTGGCGTTCTTCTTATTGGACAAGCTTACATAACTGCAAAGCATGTGAAATATAGTGCCATAAAGATTGATCTGTGTAATTTTAGCTAACTTGATCTTGCCTGCTAACGCTGACAAATTGCAAGTTACCTTGCTTTGTAATTTTCAAATAATTTAAACAATCTTCTCTTTAAACTAAATGTCAGGTATACAGAATAACTTTAAGCAAATATGCTGGTTTCATATTCGTAGTACAACATATGACATACAAAACATACAATAGTGCAACATAACAGTGCAGTGCAACAGTAAACTTTCTGGTATAGTTCGGTAGTATGTAGCTGTATGTTTGTATCAGTATGCTATGTTAGCTGATAAGTTGTTTTAGTTTAGTCTCAAAGTTTGTAGAAAAACAATCATAACTGTGTAATTTTAATTATGCTACCTCATCTGTCAGCATGATGCCGGTGGATCTATGAGCCTTCTATGAGGCGCCTGTATGCCTTTAAGTGTTCTTCCCGACGCGAAGACCCCCAGAGATGCGCAGTCGGATCGGTGCTTTCCTTCCAGCAGGAGAGGCTGGAGGGGCGGCTGTCCCCCTCCACCTTGAAGGTGTATGTAGCCGCTATTTCGGCTCATCACGATGCAGTAGATGGTAAGCACTTGGGGAAGCACTACTTGATCATCAGGTTCTTGAGAGGCACTAGGAGGTTGAATCCCTCCAGACCGCACCTCATCCCCTCGTGGGACCTCTCTGTAGTCCTGAGTCAGCTGAGCTTAAGGCAATCTCTTTGAAGACTGCCCTCCTGACTGCGCTCACTTCCATCAAAAGGGAAGGGGACAGGCAGGCGTTCTCTGTCAGCGAGTTTGAGTTTGGTCCAGGTTACTCTCACGTGATCCTGAGACCCCGACCGGGCTATGTGCCAAGGTTCCCACGACCCCTTTTAGGGATCAGGTGGTGAACCTGCAAGCACTGCCACAGGAGGAGGTAGACCCAGCCCTGGCATTGCTGTGTCCGGTGCGAGCTTTACGCATCTATTTGGATCGCACACAGAGCCTTAGAAGCTCTGAGCAGCTCTTTGTCTGCTTTGGTGGACAGCGTAAAGGAAGCGCTGTCTCCAAACAGAGGATCGCCCACTGGGTCATTGACGCCATCGCGATGGCATATCAGGCTCAGGAAGTGCCACCCCCTGCGGGGTTACGAGCCCACTCTACCAGGAGTAGCCAGTGGCGCCTCTTTGGCAGACATCTGCAGTGCAGCGGGCTGGGCAACACCCAACACCTTTGTGAGGTTCTACAATCTCCTGGTTGAGCCGGTCTCGTCCTGTGAATTGGCAGGCATGAGCAGGTAAGTTCCGGGACAGCTGGCCGGGTGTACCACTTGTGCATAGCACCTTTCCCCTCCCTTGAGGTGAAGACGTGTTCTCTTGACTCCCAGTTGTGTTCACAGACTGTGATCCCTGGATGACTTTCCTCCTTAGCCCTCTGGTAGTTGAGTTTGCAGAGAAACTCACTGACCGACCCAGTACATGCGCTAATGAGCCCCTGTACTGAGGTAGGTGCTCCACATGTGCTGGTTCCCCGAAGGCAACCCCATGTGATATCTTCTGCAAAATAGTTTCCCTGTCGGCAAACTGCGTCTTCCTTGGGCAGAGGCCCCTCTGCCCCCGGTCGCCATGATCTGTAGAAACTCCTTCCCTTTCAGGTAGGACCTGCCATGGGACCTCTCCACATGACATACTTCCGACAAGACTCGGTAAGACCATGTGACGTATTCCACTCAAAATACCCCCCCCCCCTTTTGGGTGGGGTGTGGTCTCTGCGGTGTCAACACCCCCCAACGCAGACACTTATGGCTCCCAGTCAGTTAACAAATTCCACTCTTTTTGGGGAGAAAAGAGAGGGAAAGAGGCCTCGGCTGGGCTAGCCTGTCCCTATGGTTGGGCAGTCGACTTGTTCCTGATGGACCGTTCAACGCTCATAAGAGTGTTGGGGGAGGTTACGTGATGGCCTAGTGTGCTGGCTACAATGCACACAGTGGTCTGCCCGTCATACACCGCCAGTTCACGTAACACAGTTCAGATAGTTGTGGCATTTTGTATAGGGACCCCTAGTGTCACTACATCGACACAACGTCGAGTGAGTGACAGATAGGGAACGTCCTGGTTGCTTTTGTAACCTTCGTTCCCTGATGGAGGGAACGAGACTTTGTGTCCCTCTTGCCACAACGCTGAACTACACGCTGAAATGGCCGGGACCTGGTCTTGGCTCCTCAGCACAAAACCTGAATGAGTAGTTGCATACCAGCTCCTTTTATACTCGTATGTCCGGGGGAGTGGCATGCAAATTCCACTCGCCAATTCTCATTGGCCTTTTTTCAAAAAAAGCAGAGGTGTTTGGGGCTCCCAAGGGTGACCCCTAGTGTCACTACATCGACACAACATCTCGTTCCCTCCATCAGGGAACGGAGGTTAAGAAAGTAACCAGGACGTTTCTGAATCTTACATACTGCACCTTTAATAATGGATAACTTTGAAGCCTGTCTCTCAGAGATTGTGCAGAACTACAATTTTTTTTTGTATGATTCACAACACAAAGACAGCGTGGCCACGACAAATGTGTGGAGAGCGATTGTGGTTTTTATAAAGAAAAGATAAACTGTCTCTAAAAGTGGAAGGGGCTCCGTGACAAGTTTAACACTTTAAAGAAGCGATGCAATGCTAAAAGCAGTGATCCATGCATGTAATGGTCTGCATTGTTGGCATTACTTCCGTGGCTGGAACAATAACATTTTTGTTCTAATTTTGTGAAAATTAATCAGAGATATCATCATGGCATGGGTGGCAAGGAAAGCCTGTTTTTAGTTGAACCAAGCAAACAGTATTTTAATGCTTCACTGTTGTTATGTAAATTGTTTGTTTGTTAGTAGATTCTCACTTTAAGGAAAATATAAAAATGGTCCATCAAGACTTTTAAATTTTTTATGCATTATCCGTCAAAAGGCCTCCTATGTCCCATACATATATATTATGAATGTAAAAATATTTAAACACAAAATCTGGACTGCTGTCATTTAGCTTGAAAACGAACTGTTAATCTTATATTTTAATATTCATATCCAAGTGACCTCGACTGATGAAGTCTTGATAACATTTTTGAATCTTTTGGTAGAAGATCCTTTAGACCCCACAACTTTGGCTGTCTCTGGGCCCACAATGTCCTCATCCCTGCCCAGTTTTGAAGAGACTATTCTGACTGTTTAGAATGTAAAAAAAATAAAAGTACTATTGCTGTCAACATGGCAAGTTATAAAAACAATTAATATATATATATATATATATATATATATATATATATATATATATATATATATATATATATATATATAATTTCATAGCCATATGACACTGTATAAGCTATGTATTATTACCTGGACCTTTGCTGGGAAGGAAATGTAGAAACCAGACCTCTTGGAACTTTAATTGAGTACCCCTGGCCGATAGGGTGCTTTAGTTTGTCCAGTAGAAAAAAAAAGTCTGTCTCCTTCCATAGTATTTTAGGCTTGGCACACAACCCACTTAAGCCTCCCAGCCTCAACTGAGATCAAGATAGTTTTACTGGACTACAATATGAGGTGTTTGCTCTCCATAATGCCCATTACACTGTATATTAATCCTTTCCATTTTGAGCCTCTCTCATGGACGAGAATGGTAAATGTTACGACACATGCTGAAAGCTAACTGGATGTCCGGGGATTAGAGTTGGAGAGAAGGCATCGGAGAGATGCTCTACATATCCTCTGTTTTGGCACATCATAAAGTGCAATAGATGGTGCAGTGGTGTTTTGATGCGCGCCTGGAGTATTTACTGAAAACCCAGCTTAACCTGCATTTAGTTTGTAATTAGATGGAGCAGTTGCTCACCCCTCTCAGCACAATAAAAGAGATTTACGCAGAACTGTTCCACTTTGCTTTTGTTTGTGTGATTGTAGTTCTTGATGATGTGCTAAGTAAAGTTATCAGGGAGGAAAGAGGTGAATTGAGGTACCCAAAAAATGCAAGAGAGAGACAGTGAAGATAAATACCCATAATACAATGTAGTTAAACTACAGTTGAGCTACATATTTGAAAAATAGCTAGCTAGTAAAAGTGTGGCTACTTTTAGTTAATAGTTTGTAGTGTAGCTTACTACTTCTCCTTAGGTAAGCTCCTTATGGTACTGTTCACTCAAAAATTTAAATTCTGTCATTTACTTGCCCTCATGTCATTCCAAATCCATATCACTTTCTTTCTTCTGTGGAATACGAAGGAGGAAGATACAAAGAGAGATTTATCACGTGTCCTGGTTGCTCTACAAGTTAGTAGCATCGCTAATTTGTTTGTTACTTGTCAACACTGTTTTGTTTTTTTTGCTGAATCTTCATAATTGAAAATCTTTCAGAACTGAAAAGATGACCCTCATATGAAGTGTCCAGAGAACTCCCAACCTCAGTCACCATTCTCTTTCATTGCATTAAATATAAGTGAATGGTGACTGAGACCAGTGTTAATTTTCACACATTTTTATTTATTTATTTTTTATTTTTTGTGACAATATTCGAAAATGTCCTTTAAATGTAGTCAATATTTCCTCACATTATATACATTAATTTTAGCCAATTTTACTCTGACTAAAATGGCATATAATTTTAGTCTACACAAATAATATTTTAGTTGATGATAATGTGCAAAATGACAAAAAGTGTGAATCAAAATGTACAAGGCCAAACTTTAAACAAATATGAAAATATTTTGGATTTCATTTTAGAATAAATTTTTTAAACTCATATTTTAAAACTTCAAAGAATATTGCATTTAAAAATAATAATATTTAAAAAATAATATTTAAAATAAATAAAATTGCATTTATGTTCTAAATATACACTCCATCAAATTAAATTGTGTAATTTTTAACAATCTTTAATTAATAAAACTCAAGATATTTCATTTTTTTATTTTTATTATTACAGATTAAAGATTAATCAAATCAATTGGATGGAATTTCGTTATGAAATTATAATGCGTAAATCTTAAAATTGTGTAGCTGATTAATCTCACATATATAGGATGCCTTTGAGTTAAAGGGATAGTTCACCCAAAAATGAAAATTCTCTCATGATTTACTGACCCTTCTGGCGTCGCAGGTGCGTATGACTTTCTTTCTTCTGCTGAACACAAATGAAGATTTTTAGAAGAATATTTCAGCTCTGTTGGTCCTCACAATGAAAGAAAATGAGTGGCAAAATTTTGAAGCTCCAAAATCCACATAAGTCAGCATAATATTGTCATAAATTATCCTCCCTTCCCAGTAGGAGGCGATATGCATGAAGGATTAGGGATGGGCGATACCACTTATTTTCTTTTCGATCCAATGCCAATAATTTCAAGTCCAGTATGTCCAGAATAAGTCCAGAAGCAGTGGTGTAGTAATGTCTAAAGAGGTGGACATACTGTGAATTTATGAAAGATCCAACCACCCTAAATAAAAATGTATGGTTATTTGTTTTATTTGTGTACTATTATGTGCTTTTCTGTGTATAGTGAAATTGTTTTCCTACTTAGAAATAAGGATTGAAATTATTTGATATCACGAGAAAAAGACACCACCAACAGCAGTAAAAGGCAAAAAAAGAAAAAAAAAAAAGAGCAGCAAAAGCTAGCACGGCTGCAATAACATGCAGTATTTTCACAAAGTTTAATTTAAGTGTGTGTGTGTATATATATATATATATATATATATATATATATATATATATATATATATATATATATATCCTTTAGCATCAATGACAGCATGCGGTCTTTTGTAATAGTTGTCTATGAGGCCCCAAATTCTTACAGGTGGTATAGCTGCCCATTCGTCTTGGCAAAATGCCTCCAGTTCATGCAAAGCCCTTTGGTCATCTTGCATGAACCGCACGTTTGAGATCTCCCCAGAGTGGCTCGATGATATTAAGGTCAGGAGACTGTGATGGCCACTCCAGGACCTTCACCTTTTTCTACTGTAACCACTGGAAGGACAACTTGGCCTTGTGCTTAGGGTCATTGTCGTGCTGGAAAGTCCAAGAGTGTCCCATGCGCAGCTTTCATGCAGAAGAATGCAAATTGTCTGCCATTATTTTCTGATAACATGCTGCATTCATCTTGCCATCAATTTTCACAAGATTCCCTGTGCCTTTAGAGCTCACACACCCCTAAAACATCAGTGAGCCACCACCATGCTCCACATTGGGGATGGTATTCTTTTCACTATAGGCCTTGTTGACCCCTCTCCAAACATAGCACTTATGGTTGTGACCATAAAGCTCTTTCTTGGTCTACCTGACCTTGGCTTGGTATCAAGAGATCCCCGAATTTTCCACTTCTTAATAAGTGATTGAACAGTACTGACTGGCATTTTCAAGGCTTTGGATATCTTTTTATATCCTTTTCCATCTATATAAAGTTTCATTATGTAGCAAATTAGCTTAAAAGGGAATTATTTATAACTAATTATAACTGGTTATAATTAATAATAAATATTTAGATTAGATCTTAGAATTAACTGTAGCAGAATCGATATTACAATTACTTGATCTGTCCGTCCAGCGAGCAGACAATATAATTATTTATCAACTCTTGGAAGATTACTTTCCTGGCCAAGGAACAATAGCCTTCCTACTTATACAGTGCTAGCAGTAGTTTAGCATGTAGCAAGGAGCAACATTCAGTGACTTTGAATTGTGAGAGGAACACAGAGACAATCAATTGTGAATATAAAGGATTTAATAAATGAAACTATAACTAACATACAAACAAACTAAGCAAAACATACATATATAGAATGAAGGAATGTAAGGAAAAGAGAGAGAGAGAGCAGAGAATGGCAGTATTTCAAGGGTTTTAAAACTCTCAGTTAACCACAACCTAAATGAGAATCATCAGAGGCACAATTCACCTTAAAAGGGGTTCAAACTTAAACGCGCATCTAATCAGTTGTAAATGGTTACTTGCATTGGTTTGTTGCTGAATAAGAGTATTGATGCGGTAGACGAGGTTCTCGACGATTTCTTTAGGAGTGAGTTGAAGAAGTCCACAGGAAATCCACAAAGTTACTTGAAGGTAAACACTGCCAGAAGGTTAAACTCAAGAGAGAGTTTTGGAGTGGGTTGGTCTCAAGAAGAAGAGTTTTGAGCGATGATTAGTCTGCGCTCTGGAGTTTTGATAGTTCATTGCCGCACCCATTTTGTGGGTGGAGTGGCCAATCAGAGGCATGCATTTTGAGCGGGAGAAAACATCCTTTGTCTCCGTTTATGGCCCATTCGCATTTTATTGCTGATCTGGACCGCTAGTGCAGCTTTTACTTCAAAACATAGTAAGAATTGTTCGATGCATTTCACGATCACATGGTGTACATTATTGTGTGAGAAATAAAGGGAAGATCATTTTGATACCAAGAAGGTAACCTCCAGACGATATTAAAGCAGAGATACACTCATACACTTGAATATAGGCATTTAACGTCTAACTAATACAAGTAAAGGGTTTTAACTAAGTTAATATGATAGGGGAATATACATACAACACATGCATATAGCAGATACATTTATAACTGCTTACTATGGCCTAAAATAGAGAAAATGTCTTTAGGTGTGTGTGTGACGTGTATTGGAATTACTGGAGACAGACAACTGCTCTGGTGCCTGGCACGGGGGGGGGGGGGGGGAGTCACCCTCCTCTCTGTGGAATGTGTTTGAAGCTTGATGGAGACACTTCAGAGGAGACCTGTTTTAGCATCCTTTTGATAGTGATAAAGACCATCTGCAATTTAGCACCCATATAAATGTAAACGTGGAGACCAGGTCAGTAATTTATATGCAAATGACAAAAGGCTAAAAGGTTTTTTTCAAACAAAGTGTAATTAGCCATCACTGATCTTACACAGACGTTACAATTACCTTGTTATGTAGGTCTTTTGACAGTTCTTTTCTGCTCCCCATAGCTCAGTATCTAGCCTGCTCAGTGCATCCACGTGAGAGCTAACAATCTCATTGACTATTTATACACAGACACTAATTGCAATTTAAAAAAGCCACAGGTGTGGGAAATTAACCTTTAATTGCCATTTAAACCTGTGTGTGTCACCTTGTGTGTCTGTAACAAGGCCAAGCATTCAAGGGTATGTAAACTTTTGATCAGGGCCATTTGGGTGATTTCTGTTATCATTATGATTTAAAAAGGAGCCAAACAACTATGTGATTTTAAATGGCTTCATATGATCACTCTCCTTAAATAAAATACATTTTTTTCTTTTTCTTTTTGCATGATCAGTCATATTTTCAAAATCAATGCTAAAATTTCACAATTTCTGCCAGGGTATGCAAACTTTTGAGCACAACTGTACATTTAGCAGGGAAATACATTTACAGTGCAAATTATTGTTACTCCATGGATGCTCGTGCAACAGATGCTGGAAATGTCCCATACCTTACTGAAACAGAAAATATTATTGGTTAGCAAATATCAAATCGTGTCTGAAATTAATGTTCTGATTGGTGGCTCAGCTTAGTCGGACTGTCTGTCCTGCCAGTGCCGTTGCACTCCCACAGCTCCGTGCGAGTTTAAAGAGAACCACTGTACACTTTTTAAAATAAAATAAAAAACATAATTCACTCAATGGTGCTGCGGCATCGCGTTAGTAGATTGAAAAAGTTCCGGGTCAAAAGCCTACTCATTGTACTGGCGGCCATACGTATCATCACTTATTTCAGGTGGGCATACGCAAAATCCTAAGAAAGATAGGTGGGCATATGGCATATGCCTGCATATGGCATAGACCAGTGTTTCCCAAACTAGGGGTACGTAAGGTGACAATGGGGGTACGCGAATAAAATTCTGAGTCTAAAATAACATTCAAACTCAGTTCATGTATTTCTCACTGGCAAAAAGAATTTTGTGTGCCCTCTAATGTAGAAACACCTAAATTGTTGTGTCATAAAGGTCAGATAAATATGCAACAAAATAAATCAATCTTTTGCGGTTAAAAAAAAAAAGCATCTACTCATGCGTCATGCGTCACACAAGTATTTTATTTTTTTTTCACCAGCCCAGCACACTGCTAGGTGACATAGTTAGCGATAGCAAGTAAAATTGATACTTCACTGTTTTACCAGACTCACACATGTCAGTTTGTCTGTTTTTTGTTGTTGTTGTTTTTTTTCTGTTTATTTTTCGCAATTTAAAATGCAATTTGTATTTAAGGTTAGATGCATAGGGAGTTTTGATTCTGATGGTATAAGTTCATAAGCTTCGATGACAGGTGTCAGACATCCGGTGCGGCCAAATAATTTTCCACATTCACACGCAGTAATTTTCACTCACATTTGCTCGCACGTTAGAGACCTGTTTTTACATTGTTGCATGATGTTTTTTCAGCAGATGAGCTCAACCTTGCTAACAGTGTCAAATGTGACGTAAAAAAAGCACCTTGAGCTGACCGTGCAATTGCACAGATACTTACCCGCAATGCTCAAAGTTGACCGGCAATGCCGTACCTGCAATGATGCGCAATTCCAGGCACAGAACCGAATGCTATTCTTGCGTACCGCGACACGATGGGGGGGAGTTTTCAAGTTATACAGTTATATCATATCTAGCATACCCATCTTAATCAGTAAGCCATTTATTCAGTATGTATATGATTACTATAACGTACAAAACATACAAATATATGCAACATGTTTAATATTAGGGAATTGCTTTACAAAGATAATTGTATTAAATATACATATTTTAAGAATACCTTGTGTGAATGTTATCTATGCGTTAGAGAAGGGGTGCGCGAATGGATGTTGAATGTTTGGAGGGGTACGCCACTGTAAAAAGTTTGGGAAACACTGCCCTAGACTACGCTACTGTCCAGAAAATCCCTAGTTTAAAAATAAATAAAATTAGAACCAATATGTTTGTGTGAGGATCTATATTTTTGATACAACATTAGTATCGGAAGTATCGATACTTTAGGATCGATCCGCCCATCCTTATGAAGGATGTGAATTACCAAAAACAAAAGAAGAAGAATGTGAAAGTAAAGTGGAGATTGACTGAGCAGGGAGGACAATTTATAGTAAAAAAGACATAATATTGATCTGTTTCTTACCCACACCTATCATATCACTGCTGAATATATGGATTTAACCACTTGAGTCATCTGGAATACTTTTATGTTGCCTTTATTTGGATTTTGGAGCTTCAACATTTTGTCATCCATTCACTTGCATTTTATGGACCAACAGAGCTGAAATATTCTTCTAAAAATCTTCACTTGTGTTCAGTAGATGAAGGCATGAGGGTGAGTAAATGATGAGATAATTTTCATTTTTGGGTGAACTAACCCTGTAAGTAATTAAACTGTAAAGAAAGTTCATTGTACAGGTGCACAAGTATGACTGGATGAAAAAAAAAAAAAAAAAAAAAAAATATATATATATATATATATATATATATATATATATATATATATATATATATATACAATACAAAAATGTGTTAGTGTATTGTTAAATATCTTGCAGTGTATTTTTTTCCTCATCAAATTTTTTGTCAATAGTATGTTTTAATTCAAATCATTTGATTATCGTTATGACTATTGTCTTTTTTTGTCCCGTTTTCATTGACATAATAAAATAAAATAAAATAAAAACTTTGTCAACAAATATTTTCGTCAGTAATTTCTCTGACCAGATTAACATGGACTGAGTCTAACATACTGCCTAACATCTCCTTTTGTGTTCCACAAAAGAAAGAAAGTCATACGATTTTAGAATGGCACGAGGGTGGGTAAATGGTCATAACATTTTCATTTTTGGGTGAACTGTCCCTTTAAGAGCGTGAGAGAAAGAAAAAGTGATGTTATCAGCTTTTCCTTTGTGATACTGTTTATTACCAATCACATCAGCAAAGCATCAAACATTATGAAATGTGAAGAAAACAACTCAAGGTGACATTGTGGTAAAGAGAGCAGCCCACAAATGCCCGAAAGTCTACAGCTATGAAAGAGCTGTAATCATTCCCTGCTGCTATAAGAACGTCAAAACTGCAATACAGTTGGAGCTTTATTTAGTCTACGAATAATTCAGTGTGACAGCCACTAGAAACCAAGAGCAATTCTCTCTTTTTGCAGATGTTCAGTCCATCATCACCTGCAAGATAGTTCTGACAGCATCATCTGTGGAAAAGATTCTCTAAACAGTGTGATTACAATAATTAGGGTTTAGAGGAACCATTTAATGCTTTAAATGAGTTAGAGGACAAGAATGAGAGATCTTTATGGGTGTAACGAGATACAAACAAAACAGTAATCCTCTTTTAACAAGATGAGTGATCAAATCTTTTGTCAGGTTGTCGAAGGCATACAATCAATGGTGGCAATTTAGCCCCCAGTGCGAGTGGCAGCACCCCATACATCCTTCTCATTTATCACACACTCTGAGCAGGAGACAGAAGCAGTGCCTACAGGCCGAGACAGAGAGAGAGGAAAATGAGGAAAGGAAAAGATAGGGCGTGATAATAAGGAGAGAGAAGAGGAGAATATGTTTCTGTCAATTTGCCTGTGTCAGATAAATGGTGGAACAGGACTTTGATGGAGAAAGTTTCATGTTTTGGTCTTTTCATAGGTTCTTTAGTGGTACTTGGTAAGGGAAGCATCCCCATTACTGTTGCTCATACTAAAGTGTTTAGGATTTGAACAAACCCCTAACTTAAAGTATTAAACTTTGGTACGCAATTTGTAAAGCATTGCTTGTGCTATGAATGATAACTTAAATTGTGCGTCTGGTTGAGGAGAAGTGTGATTTTACTTAACCGATTAGACTTAGAATTTTTGCTAAAATGGGTGAAAAAAATTCCATTAACTTACATTGAATGAGAAACCCTTGTATCTCTTCCACCTTGCAATGCCCTAACAACCACCTTGCAACTGCATAGTAATGTGTAAAAAATAACACTCATAACACTTTAGCAACAAAATAGCAATGCCCTAGAAAGCACCCACAATAAGGTTAAGAACTGAGAACTGGTTCTTATTCAGAGACTTTTCGTTCTGTTAATGAATGTGCATTTTTTAAGACAAAATACTTATTTTTTTTTTATTTTCATTTTTGTTCAAGCTGATTAAATCAAAAGTTTTCAATAGCAGTCCAAATAAAAACAGTATTAAGTCAAATGCCCCCTTGTTGTAGGGGCCAAATTAAGACCCCCATTAAACACATCTTGTTTTTAAAGCTGCACTATATCACATTGTGCTCTCTAGCGACATCTTTGGTTGAAATGTAAAATTGCAAGCAATTTGCGGAAGAACTCTTTACGTCCATCGTGTTTCTACATTGCTCCTCTGGTGGATGAACCTCTTGATTTGAACTTACCTGGACATCGCCTGTGTGTGATCATGACTGGGAGAAATTCAGAGCCAGAGTTATAACGTGCTATTTTCATGTTGATATTATTATGTTATATGATTAAACATTTAAAAATGAAATAGTACTTGCTTTGATGATGATAAACAACACTCTTATTTACATATTATGAATGAATGAATTGTACACTTTTCTGACACTACACTCAAAGCACTTTTATATAGAGAACAGGGGACACTCCTGAATCACCACCAGTTACAAGTATATTTTAATATGATTATTCAAGTGTTTTATCGACTATTAATTAATTGTATTGTATTATACTTATCAATTTAAGAGGTGAAACTCGTGATACTGTTGATTCGAGTTCAATGTAAGACTTTTTTTTATTTGTACATTATTTTTACATTATTAATCTCGTCAAAGAAATCATTGACGAAAACATTCTTTCAACAATAACGAAGACGAGATGAAAAAGGCATATCATGACGATAATTAAATTATTTTATTAAAGCATATTTTTGACGAAAATATGACGATAAAAATTATTCTGCAAGATATTAACAGTGCAAGATATAAAAAGAAGAAGAAACATCTAGATAATCTGTAAATAGAAGAAGATATTAGATATGGGTTTATCTAATCCATTAATGCAGTGTGTTGGGCATTTCTCCGCTTGAGCTGCGTGAGTTGAACCTGCTAACACCGGCAAAATGAACCATTTTAAAACGAGGTAAATACCTCATTGGAGTAACGTAAAGACATTGTTTTGAACACTGATTGTTATGTAAAGGCAGTGTGGTTGCGCTACATAGACGGGTTTAGCGCTGCAAACCCTCTCTCTGTGTTTTCATCAGCGTCTCCCGCTGAACGCGCTTACATGCGCGCCCTCCTGAGAACGTAGACAGGGGAGAATACTGTGACTGGGCCCGTGACTTATTATTACTTTTTAAACAAATTAATTTACTATTATTACTCAATATTGAATGAAAATAAATGTATTTTTTCAATCTTGATGCACTTTACCAAAAAAAAAAAAATAAAAAAATAAAAAATAAATAATCATAATAATAAAAACCTTAGTATAATAAAAATATACTAAGGTATAATAAAAATATAAATAAATAATAAAAAAATAAATAAATAATAAAAATACGTAGTAATTTTTTCCTCAGGAAAAAAATGCAAATTCTAAAGACATGAATTGTAATTTTAATCTCAGTAACTGTCCTATTATTTCACACTTTCATTCATTGACTGAGTAATCATGGCTGACTGTGAATACAATTTCTACAATGCCATCTTAAACTGAAAACGCCTCGGTTACTGTCATAACCTCCGTTCCCTGATGGAGGGAACGAGATGTTGTGTCGATGTAGTGACACTAGGGGTCGCCCTTGGGAGCCCCAAACACCTCTGATCTTTGAGAAAAGGCCAATGGGAATTGGCGAGTGGAATTTGCATGCCACTCCCCCAGACATACGGGTATAAAAGGAGCTGGCTTGCAACCACTCATTCAGGTTTTGTGCTTAGGAACTGAGACAAGGTCCCGGCCATTTCAGTGGGTAGTTCAGTGTTGTAGCAGGAGGGACACAACGTCTCATTCCCTCCATCAGGGAATGGAGGTTACGACAGTAACCGAGATGTTCCCCTTCTGTCACTCACTCGACGTTGTGTTGATGTTGCGACACTAGGGGTCCCTATACAATACGCCAAGACTAACTGAATTGTGTTACGTGGACTGGCGGTGCGAGACGGGCAGACCTCTGCGTGCCTCGTAGCCAGCGCACCCGGCTGTCACGTAACCTCCCACAACGTTCTTACAGGCATCAAACGGTCCCCTGCACTTCGGAGACAAATCGACTGCCATAATTAGGGACCGGCTGACACAGCCATGGCCTCTTCTCATTTTTCTCCCCAAAAGGAACAAAATCGTTCAGCTGGGGGCCATATAGGATCCGTTCGTCGGGGAGTGTCCCTCCCAAGGTGAGGACACCGTGGAGACCACACCCCGCCCGGAGGCATTTGAGTGAAAATACGTCACATGGTCTTACCGAGTCTTGTCGGAAGCATCTCATGTGGAGAAGTCCTGTGGTAGGTCCTACCCGAGAGGGGAGGAGTTCTACAAACACGGTGACCGGGGGCAGAGAGACCTCTGCCCAAGGAAGATGCAATTTATCAACAGGGAAACTCTTTTTGCAGAAGATACATCATAAAGGGTTACATATAGGCAACCAGAGCATGTGAAGCACCTACCCCAGTACAGAGCCTAGTTAGCACATGTACTGGACAGGCAGCGAGTTTGTCCATAAACCCACCTGCCACAGGGCTAACGAGGAAGGACATCCAGGGTCCACGACTTCATGAACACGACTGGGGTAAAAAGCACATGTCTTCACCTCAGGGGAGGGGAAAGACGCTATGTGCAAGCGGTACACCCGGCCAGCTGTCCCGGAACTTACCTGTTCGTACCTGACAACACACGGGTCAAGAGCGGCTCAACCCGGAGATTATAAAATCTCGCAAAGGTGTTGGGTGTTGCCCAGCCCGCTGCTCTGCAGATGTCTGCTAAAGAGGCGCCATTGGTCAGAGCCCAGGAGGCTGACACACTCCTAGTAGAGTGGGCTCTTAGCCCCAAGGGGGGGCGGTACGTCCTGGGTGTGATATGCCATAGTGATGGCGTCAATGACCCAGTGGGAAATCCTCTGTTTGGAGACAGCGCTCCCTTTC